>NW_027062884.1:40621-108938 GCF_032884065.1 Artemia franciscana
GTTCGATTAGCAATGACCATCAACAAAGCACCGGGACACAGGGAGTATAAATGACGACCAGGACATAAGTAAAAAAAAACTAAAAAAACTAAAAAAAAGGTAAAAACTACAAAAAACTAAAAAGAAAAAAAAAACTAAAAACTAATAAAAAAACTAAAAAAGCTAAAAAACTAAAAAAAACTAAAAAAGGAAAAAAAAGGAAAAAAATGAAAAATAAAGGAGAAAAACAAAACTAAAAAACGAATGTATATACAGACCGGGAAACCGGGATACAAATGACGACCAGGACACAGGGAATATAAATGACGACCAGGACACAGGGACACAAGTACAACGGGGACGCCGGGGGCACAGGGGGATATAAATGACGACCGGGACACCGGGACACAAGGAATATAAATGACGCCCGGGACACTCAAAGAGAAATCATGGACTGGGACACCGGGAAACAAATGACGAACTGGACACAGTGAATATAAATGACGACCGGGACACAGGGACACAACTACAAAGGGGACGCCGGGGGGCACAAGGGGATATATAAATGACGACGGCGACACAGGGAATGGTCGATTAGCAATCACCATCAACAAAGCTCAAGGGCAATCATTAGAATCATGAGGTATAGATCTGAATACGGATTGTTTTCCCATGGACCATTATATTTTGCATGTTCAAGAGTCGGTAAACCTGACAATCTATTTATATGCACAGACAATGGGACAGCAAAGAATGTTGTATATTCGCAAGTTTTACGTAGTTAAAAACATATATATATATATATATATATATATATATATATATATATATATATATATATATATATATATATATATATATATATATATATATATATATATATATATATATATATATATATATATATATATATATATATATATAAATGAGTTGTTAAGTTGTCTGTCTGTGACAACAAACTAAAAAACACTAAAAAGAAAAAACACTCAAAGAGAAATTACAGACCGGGACACAAATGACGACCGGGACGGAGGGAATATAAATAACGACCGGGACACTCAAAGAGAAATTACAGACTGGGATACCAGGACACAAATGACGACCGGGACACAGAGAATATAAATGACGACCAGGACACAGGTATTTAAGAATATCGTTCAAAGACAAATTTTTAATTGTAAGAAGACCGTTGAAAGAGAAATTTCTAATTGTAAAATGACTGAAGAACCTACAATGGCAAGAAGAAAAAGAAAACTGAAAAATGAAAAAATGTAAAAAAACTAAAAAATACTAAAAAGAAAAAACACTCAAAGAGAAATTACAGACCGGGACACAAATGACGACCGGGACAGAGGGAATATAAATAACGACCGGGACACTCAAAGAGAAATTACAGACTGGGATACCGGGGCACAAATGACGACCGGGACACAGGGAATATAAATGACGACCAGGACACAGGTATTTAAGAATATCGTTCAAAGAAAAATTTTTCATTGTAAGAAGACCGTTGAAAGAGAAATTTCTAATTGTAAAATGACTGAAGAACCTACAATGGCAACACCCGAGGAAGCTGCTCAAAACGAATGTATTCAAGCCGAAGTAGCTGAGTTGGTAAAGCTTTATGTTTCAGGTTCTAGGTCCGAGAGGCTCCAGGTTTGAACCTTGGCTTTAGCATAAATACAAAAGAAGAAAAAAACTAAAAAAGGTAAAAACTACAAAAAAACTAAAAAGAAAATATATATATATATATATATATATATATATATATATATATATATATATATATATATATATATATATATATATATATATCTTCTATATATATAAAAATAAGTTGTCTGTCTGTGTAACGATGACTCTGGTCAAACATTTTCAGATCAATTGCTGGCAATTGGAAACAGAAAGCTCCCAGTAGTGGGAAAGCCAAGAATGTTGTATATTCGCAATTTTTACGTTGTTTGAAACACATATATAAATCTATCTATATTCACAGGTGGGACACAGGGACACAACTACAATGGCGCGTAACTAATATGGCGCGTAACGACTTACGCGCGCGGGGGGGCTTGGGGGGGCGCGAAACGCCCCACCAACTAGGTGTTGGGGTGGCGCGAAGCGCCACCCCAACAGCTAGTATATATATATATATATATATATATAGATATATATATATATACATATATATATATATATATATATATATATATATATATATATATATATATATATATATATATATATATATATATTCACAGGTGGGACATAGGGACACAACTACAATGGCGCGTAACTAATATGGCACGTAACGACTTACGCAAGCGGGGGGGGGGGGGGGCTTGGTGGGGGCGCGAAGCGCCCCCACCAACTAGGTGTTGGGGTGACGCGAAGCGCCACCCCAACAGCGTATATTCGCAATTTTTACGTTGTTTGATACACATATATAAATCTATCTATATTCACAGGTGGGACACAGGGACACAACTACAATGGCGCGTAACTAATATGGCGCATAACGACTTACGCGCGCGGGGGGGCTTGGGGGGGCGCGAAACGCCCCACCAACTAGGTGTTGGGGTGGCGCGAAGCGCCACCCCAACAGCTAGTATATATATATATATATATATATATATAGATATATATATATATACATATATATATATATATATATATATATATATATATATATATATATATATATATATATATATATATATATATATATATATATATATATCTATCTATATATATAAAAATAAGTTGTCTGTCTGTGGATGGATGGATGGATGTGTCAGGTGACGTCACCTGAAAAAACTGGATTAGGTGACGTCAAAACTGAAAAAACTAAAAAAAGGCAAAAACTACAAAAAAAAACTAAAAACTAATAAAAAAAGTAAAAAAGCTAAAAAACTAAAAAAACTAAAAAAACTAAAAAAAGGTAAAAAACTAAAAAAAATAAAAAATAAAAAAAAACTAAAAAAAAGGAAAAAAACTGAAAAATAAGCTAAAATAAAGGTAAAAACCAATAAAAAACTAAAAAAAAAAGGAAAAAACTAATAAATGACGACACTCAAAGAGAAAGCGACCAGGACAAAAGGAATGTTCGATTAGCAATCAACAAAGCACCGGGACACAGGGAGTATAAATGACGACCAGGACATAAGTAAAAAAAAAAAAACTATCTTCTATATATATAAAAATAAGTTGTCTGTGGATCTGTGGATCGTGGATCAGGTGACGTCACCTGAAAAAACTGGATCAGGTGACGTCAAAACTGAAAAACCTAAAAAAAGGCAAAAACTACAAAAAAAACTAAAAACTAATAAAAAAAATAAAAAAGCTAAAAAACTAAATAAACTAAAAAAAGGCAAAAACTACAAAAAAAACTAAAAACTAATAAAAAAGCTAAAAAACTAAAAAACTAAAAAAAAGGCAAAAACTACAAAAAAACTAAAAACTAATAAAAAAAATAAAAAAGCTAAAAAACTAAAAAAACTAAAAAAACTAAAAAAAGGTAAAAAACTAAAAAAACTAAAAACTAAAAAAAAACTAAAAAAGGTAAAAACTAAAAGAACTAAAAAAGAAAAAAATAAATGACGACACTCAAAGAGAAAGCGACCAGGACAAAAGGAATGTTCGATTAGCAATCAACAAAGCACCGGGACACAGGGAGTATAAATGACGACCAGGACACAAGTAAAAAAAAAAATTAACAAAACTAAAAAGAAGGTAAAAACTACAAAAAAACTAAAAAGAAAAAAAACTAAAAACTAATAAAAAAACTAAAAAATCTAAAAATCTAAATAAACTAAAAAAGAAAAAAAAAAGGAAAAAAATAAAGGAGAAAAACAAAACTAAAAAACGAATGTATATACAGACCGGTACACCGGGATACAAATGACGACCGGGACACAGGGAATATAAATGACGACCGGGACACAGGGACACAACTACAACGGGGACACCGGGGGAAACAGGGGGATATAAATGACGACCGGGACAAAAAAACTAAAAAGAAAAAAAAACTAAAAACTAATAAAAAAACTAAAAAATCTAAAAATCTAAATAAGCTAAAAAAGAAAAAAAAAAGGAAAAAAATAAAGGAGAAAAACAAAACTAAAAAACGAATGTATATACAGACCGGGACACCGGGATACAAATGACGACCGGGACCCGGGACACAGGGAATATAAATGACGACCGGGACACAGGGACACAACTACAACGGGGACACCGGGGGAAACAGGGGGATGTAAATGACGACCGGGACACCGGGACAGGGAATGGTCGATTAGCAATCACCATCAACAAAGCTCAAGGGCAATCATTAGAATCATGAGGTATAGATCTGAATACAGATTGTTTTCCCATGGACCATTATATGTTGCATGTTCAAGAGTCGGTAAACCTGACAATCTATTTATATGCAAAGACAATGGGACAGCAAAGAATGTTGTATATTCGCAAGTTTTACGTAGTTAAAACCATATATATATATATCTATCTATATTCACAGGTGGGACATAGGGACACAACTACAATGGCGCGTAACTATTATGGCGCGTAACGACTTACGCGCGCGGGGGGGCTTGGGGGGGGGGGGCGCGAAGCGCCCCCACCAACTAGGTGTTGGGGTGGCGCGAAGCGCCACCCCAACAGCTAGTATATATATATATATATATATATATATATTCACAGGTGGGACATAGGGACACAACTACAATGGCGCGTAACTAATATGGCACGTAACGACTTACGCAAGCGGGGGGGGGGGCTTGGTGGGGGCGCGAAGCGCCCCCACCAACTAGGTGTTGGGGTGACGCGAAGCGCCACCCCAACAGCGTATATTCGCAGTTTTTACGTTGTTTGATACACATATATAAATCTATCTATATTCACAGGTGGGACACAGGGACACAACTACAATGGCGCGTAACTAATATGGCGCGTAACGACTTACGCGCGCGGGGGGGCTTGGGGGGGCGCGAAGCGCCCCACCAACTAGGTGTTGGGGTGGCGCGAAGCGCCACCCCAACAGCTATTATATATATATATATATATATATATATATATATATATATATATATATATATATATATATATATATATATATATATATATATATATATATATATATATATATATATATATATATATATATATATATATATATATATATATATATATATATATATATATATATATATATATATATATATATATATATATATATATATATATATATATATATATATATATATATATATATATATATATTCACAGGTGGGACATAGGGACACAACTACAATGGCGCGTAACTAATATGGCACGTAACGACTTACGCAAGCGGGGGGGGGCTTGGTGGGGGGCGCGAAGCGCCCCCACCAACTAGGTGTTGGGGTGACTAGTGAAAAACGGCACAAAAAAGTCGCTCGAGGCTCTGGATCAATCATTGCGAGATTTGCGAGGAAATTCGAAACCCTTTGCAGAGGCAACAATCTTGACAGGGCCTTTTGAGGGTGAGGCTGTTCATATTCCTTGCATTCCCTTGATTCCAACGGATTTGCCTTTTCAATTTAAAAGATTGCAATTCCCAATTCGATTAGCATTTGCAATCACCATTAACAAAGCTCAAGGGCAATCATTAGAAAATGCGGTATTCATCTTAATACAGATTGTTTTTCCCATGGACAATTGTACGTTGCATGCTCGAGGGTCGGTAAACCTGACAATCTATTTATATGCTCCGACAATGGGACAGCAAAGAATGTTGTATATTCGCAAGTTTTAAGTAGTTAATTAGTATTGTATATGTATATCTATTTGTCTATCCATCTATATAAAAATAAGTTGTATGTTTGTTTGTTTGTAAAAAGAGCGTTTGCATATGACGTCATTATAAGTATATAAGGCTTTGTATATGCACAGACAATGGGACAGCCAAGAATGTTGTATATTAGCAAGTTTTTCGTAGTTAAAAACATATATCTATCTATCTATATTCACAGGTGGGACTCAGGGACACAACTACAATGGTGCGTAGCGACTTACGCGCACGGGGGGCTTGGGGTGGTTGAGGGCGCGAAGCGCCCCCACCAACTAGGTGATGGTGTTGCACGAATCACCACACCAATAGCTAGTAACTTATAAACCTTGCGCTGAGGGCTTTGGGTGAGGGGAGAAGGAGCTGTCAGTATCAAAGACATAAATTTCAGACCTTTCAACTGTGTTAAACTAAATGGCTATCTTAAAATTTTGATCAGACGTTTTTTGGGAATTGATTGGCATGGGGGGGGGCACTTGTTGCACTCC
Organism: Artemia franciscana; assembly: GCF_032884065.1. Lineage (NCBI taxonomy): Eukaryota > Metazoa > Arthropoda > Branchiopoda > Anostraca > Artemiidae > Artemia > Artemia franciscana. The sequence goes on from NW_027062884.1 coordinate 46,913, forward strand.
GATCACTTTTGACTAATAAAAAAAGGAATAGACCTTTCAATTTTCCATCGAATGAGCCTTTTCTTAAGTTTCTAAGACAAGAAATGACCATCGCAAAATTTCATGCCAATCGGTAAGTTACGAGGCATGGGGGGGGGGTTATTCAACCTTTGATCATTCTCAATAAAAAAAATACATTAGAACTTCTGATTACCAATCCAATGTCCAATAGCCCCCCTCCGAAGTTTAAGTATGTGCCTGGCAGCACGATGTGTCTTCTGATTTATCTAGCTGCAGAACTGTGCATAAGTATAGGCGTAATAGGAGATTATAATTTTAATTTTTCTTTAATTTTGTCTGGAAAAGAGACAAATATTTTTTTAAACCACTTCCCTCTTCCATCCATGTTAAATTTGATTATGCTTATCCTCAGACTCTCAATTACTTTACCCAAAAGTACATGAAAGTCTAAACATCGCCCCCCAAGCTGTTCCCAATATACTGGAGACATGATACTCTGATGAAATTTATACAGATAATATATTTCAATAAATCTCTGCCATATCCCCGAGTAAACATTCAAAATCTAATCGAGTCCTTATCCTTTTCAAAATGCTCACTCAAAGTTTTAGATCAATATCTTTAACCATTACATAGATATTTTAAATGATTCCTCAAACCTGCCGTAAACTAAGAAGCGACTATACATAATCCATTGCATTTGTTTCATCAAAAGTATATGAACCATATATTAGAAAATTCAAAATACCACATACCTTGTGACAGTGTAGTGGATGACGCCATGTCTCTGAATTAAAGGTTTCCTTGTTCAATCCCGCGTGTCACAAGGAATTGGATGCTTAAAAATGAATCTATTAATTTTTTGGAAATTTATAACTATTTAGATATGATCTTTTGACATTTTCTAATAACGAAAAAACATATTAGTTTCAAATGAAACAAAACAATGATAAGAAAAGAACTAAGTCATACTTATACAGGAATTGTCCAGTTGCAAGTTCAAAATTATTAATTTTTTTGGTTTTGTACCAGGGCACTTTGTATCGAAGGATTGGCGTGGAAACTTCGAAAAGGGCTCATTCTGTTGGAAATTAGAAGGGCTTGTGCCGTTTTTAGTAGTAGAAATTCATTGGAAGGCAACTAACACCACTCCCACGCCTGCCATTTCCCCAAACACCTCCCATCGATATATACCCTAGGGGGTATATAAGGTTTATATAGAAAGGGTGATCGTTTAAACTTCGGAGGGGGGCTATTGGTCATTGGATTGGTAATTAGAAGTTCTACTGTTTTTTTTTAATTGAGAGTGATCAAATGATGGATACCCCCGCCCCCAATGCCTTGTAGTTTACCAATATGCAACTGATAAGAATTTTTGAAATTGTCATTTGTTGTCTTAGAAACTTCAGAAAAGGCTCATTCGATGGAAAATTGTAAGGTCTAGTTCCTTTTTATGGCACTTGTTATTAACCAAGTGACTTATAACAATCGAAAATTCTGTCGGTCTGTCTGTCTATCGGTCCCTGTTTTGCCACTTTAGGCACTTTCAGGTAAGCTAGGACGATGAAATTTGGCTGGCGTATCAGGGACCGGACCAAATTAAATTAGAAGCTGTCTTTTTCCCAATTTGACCATCTTAGGCCCGTTAATTCTGAAAATTAGAAAAAATGAGGTATTTTTAACTTACGAACGGGTGACCGGATTTCAATGAAATTTGATATTTAGAAGGAAATCGTATCTGAAAATACTTTCTTTCAATCCCGACCGGATCCGATGACATTGGGGGGAGTTGGGAGGGGAGAACCTAAAATCTTGGAAAACACTTAGAGTTGAGGGATCGGGATGAAACTTGATGGGAAAAATAAGTACAAGTCGTTGATATATGATTGACATAACCAAAAGGGATCCGCTCTCTTTGGGGTAGTTGGGGGGGGGTTAATTCTGAAAAATTAGATAAATGAGTATTTTTAACTTACGAACGGGTGATTGGATCTCAATGAAATCTGATATTTAGCAGGATATCCTGTCTCCAAGCTCTTATTTTGAATTCCGACCGGATCTGGTGACATTGGGGGGAGTTTGGGTTGGGAGAACCTAAAATCATGGAAAACGCTTAGATTGGAGAGATCGGAATGAAAATTGGTGGGAAAAATAAGCAGAAGTCTTAGATACATGATTTACACAATCGGAAGGATCCGCTCTATTGCGGGGGGGGGGAGGGTTAATTCTGAAATATTAGAAAAAATTACGTATTTTTAACTTACGACTGAGTGATCGGATCTTCATGAAACTTCATATTTAGAAGGACCTCGTAACTCAGATCTCTTATTTTAAACATCAACCGGGTCCAGCTTCATTGGGGGGGGGGGGCAGTGGCGGGACCGGAAATCTTAGAAAATGCTTAAAGCGGAGAGATCAGGATGAAACTGGATGGGAAGAATAAAAACCTGTCGAAGATACGGGACTTACATATGCGGACTGGATCAAACAAATACAACGTAGAGACAATAGGAAAAAATCATCGCTATTTTCGGACTGGATCAACTCTCTTTGGTGGAGTTGGGGGGGGGGTTAATTTTGAAATTTGAGGTATTTGTAACTTACGAAAGGGTCACCAGATCTTAATGAAATTTGATATTTAGAAGGATCTTGTGCTTTAAAGCTCCAATTTTAAATTCCGACCAGATCCTGTGACATTGGAGGGAGTTGGAGGGGGAAACTGGAATTCTTGGAAAACGTGAAAATTGGGGTATTTTTATCTTACGAATAGGTTATCGGATCTTAATGAAATTTGTTATTTAGAAGGAATTCATGTCTCAGAGCTCTTATCTCCAATCCCAACCAAATCTTTTGACATTGGCCGGAGTTGGAGAGGGAAATCTTGGAAAACATTTGAAGTGGAGGAATCGAGATGAAGCTTGGTGGATAGAATAAGCAAATGTCCTTGATATGTGATTGACGTAACCGTACTGGATTCGTAATATCGGTATGTTCAAAAGAAACAGCTATAAACAAGCAATAAGAAGCGAAAATGTTGTTCTTAATCATCATATTAATTGTTCAGAGCCTTTTAATAATTCTAATTTTTTGAGCCGAAGTTACAAAATCGATTCGGTGCCAAAAAACTTGAGGCGAGGGGACAATCTGCCCCCTCGTCTGAAATCACGCTACTGGCCCCTTCCTCGTGGATCAGATGGTCTCAGCATATATATCCATTTCCTCCTGCAGCTCTCCCCTTTCCCCCTCTCCTGTGACTCTCCCTGTAGCACTAGATCTATCCTTCCTAAAATATTGACCTCCAGCGTTTCGACTACAACCCACGACATCCATATTGAAAATAGCTCCCCCTCCCCGCATAAAGAAGTCCTATTTCCTCCCGCTTACAGTATGCTGCCCTTTTTCCTCCCTACTCTGCCGCAAACCAGCCATTTCTTGACGGACATGAATCACTATTCCACACAGCCCCCTTTCCAGCACCTTACGAAACCCCACCCCCCAGCCCATTGATTTTATCCCTCGTGCCTACTCTGTCAAAGTGACTCATATCTGAGACTTTTTTTGCATTCAATAATTGTCTTGTAACAAATCCTAATTCTTCTCCTTGTGCTCTGTCCATAAGCAAATTGTTAAAACACCGAGGACACGGGGAACTACCTCTCTTGATGTTATTTTAATTATTATGTACAACTTTTACATACCTCCCTCAACTTTGCCCCCGTTGGGTGGGAGTTATCATCTTTCCATTCTTTTGTTCCCTCCTCAAATTTTAAACATCATTTCTCAATAGCTTATAGCACTTACCACCCTCTTCAAAATTCTAGTCTTCTTTCTTTTGGTATGTGGCTGAATACTGAAGATTGGTCTGACCTTTATAGTTTACAAAACCTTGATAAGAAAACGGCCACGTTTCATAAAAAGCTAATTGATAAATATCAAATTTGTTTCCCAGAAAAAAAAGATTTAAAAGGTGCTCAAGTGATAAACCAATAAAAACACTCATTAGAACCAAATTGAAGTTTTAAGAAAAGATGAACTCGATGAAGCCAATATACTAAGAAATCAATTAAAAGAGAAATTTGTAAATAAACCAAAAAACTGGTATTCCGAGGTTAAAAAGCTATGTGGCAGGAGTCTTAATCAGCTTAATTTCAACTTACCAGAGGCCCCTGATGTTACCGCTGATAATCTAAATAACTTTCTCGCTTCCATTGTCCAGAGCCTTCCAGCATTGCCCAACCAATTATCAACAAGAGCCCGATCCCGTTCTTTTCCGACTGTTTCCCCGTTTGGGATAGAAAGAAGAATTGATATACTAAGGAAGACAAGTGTTTGTGCTTCGGATATCCCACTTCTTCTTATTAGAGCCTTAGATGACTTCCTTTCTAAGCCCTTGTCTTTCCTGTTTAACGAAGTTACTAGGTCTGGGCAAATTCCAACAATTTGGAAACACGGTTTCATTAACCCTTTGAAAAAGAAAATCGGAAAGCCTGGCATTGAAGGCGTTCGACCTATTACTCTTACTCTTATTTTCACAAAATTGTATGAAGGATTCCTTGCAGATTTGCTAAAGGAAAAAATTCTACCTCTTGCTGACCTGAAGCAATTCAGAAACCTAAAAACAACTTCTACTTCCGTTTCTCCTATTGACCACATCAGGAAAAATCCTCGAATAGCCTAATTCCTGGCTAAACTTAATTTCTATTGACCTTCAGAAGGCGTTTGATTTTGTTATCCATAATATTTTAATTGTGAAATTAGTTAGCGAGTTCAATATTGATCCCTTACTGGTAAAATTCGTTGCCTCCTTTTTAACAAATATATCGCAGGTGGTTAAATACCAGAACCATTACTCAAAACCTCTCCCTGTCTACAATGGCATACCCCAAGATACTCTCCTAAACCCCCTCCTTTTTTCAGTCATGATCAACAGCCTCGCAAAGGAAGTTCTCGACTGATGGAAATTTGTTAATGATCTAACGATTGTTGAAAGTTGCTTCAGAAATTTAATAAGCGACCCTATGAGTATCCTCAATGAAATTGGAGGTGAGGCTTTGGACTTAGACATGACAGTAAACCATTCTATGTCCATGATAATGCCGATTTGTTTCCTCAAATCCTCGCCCTGTTTTCTAAATCCTATTCCTCCTGAAATTTATGTGTCCTCGTTTAAATTAGTTGGTGTCACAATTTCTTCAAATTTAAAGTGGGATATTCACGTTAAAGACATCATCCGTAAAGCTAATATGTCTATCGCCCTCCTTAAGCTCCTAAATAAATATAGCGTCCCCCCTTCTCACTCCTTAAGGATGTATACGTCTTTTGTCCGCCCGCATCTTGAATATGCTTGTCCAGTTTGACACCCAGGCATCTCTCGTGAAAAATTGGACAAAATTGAGTCAATCCAAAAAAGAGTCTTGAGAATAATTTTCAAAGAAGGCAAGGTGCCATACTCTCTGCTCCAAAAAAAAGCTAGTTTGGAAACCCTTGGGTGAAGGAGGGTGTCGTTGTGCCTCCGTTTTTCAAAAGATACAATAACGAACCCTCGGACGGCAAGTATTTTCCCAAACGTCACTCCCCATCCAGATTACGACTGCCTCGAGCTGTTTCTGAGTCGATCCAAGTTTTCTCCCCCATTCGCTGTGTTACTTCCATATATGAAAAAACTTTTGTCCCCTTTATCACATAAAAAAGAATAAAATGTCCAACTAGTTTTTCCCTTTTTTATTTGGTAATGTGCTGCCCAGTTTGTTGCACTTATTTGTCCCTCCCCCCTCCCCTGTTTTGGTTTAGTTTCCCTTTTAATTTTTATGTGTTTTATATTTCGTTCTCTTTTTATATGCTTTTTTGGACTCTTTTCAGTCAAATATATATATATATATATATATATATATATATATATATATATATATATATATATATATATATATATATATATATATATATATATATATATATATATATATATATATATATATATATACATATTTCTTGTTCTTTTCTATATTATTTGCATATGTTGTCCCCTTACTTTTTTTCCTCCATTTAAATTCTTTTTCTGATTTGTATTTTGTTCAAGTTTAGTTTGACCGGTGTATTTCTTTTCCACTTTTTAATTAACTTATTACAGTTTATTTATTGACTCATAATTGATCAAAAAAAAATAAAACTTCATCCCAAATCTGCTTCGACCGACAATAAAGACCTAGTGAATTCGAAAGGGATCGCTGGGCCTGCCTTACCTGTGTTTCTAGGTCCTCTAAAATCCTTTCAATTAATCCACTTACTTGGTTTTTCATATCCTTGAGCCCTAAACCCTCCCCCCACATATGGCTAAGTCCAAACTGATCTAATACACTCCTAATCTGTAACGGACACCCTCTACCTGAGCTGCCCTTCAACTCTTCTAGATAAACCACCTTCATCACCCGCACCCAAGGCATCACTAAAAATCACATCTTCATACCATATTACAACGTGGCTTACCTTTTTTGATCTTACTTTCTATATAGCTACTAAATAAATTTTCCTTTATATATATATATATATATATATATATATATATATATATATATATATATATATATATATCTATATATATAAAAATAAGTTGTCTGTCTGTGGATGTGTCAGGTGACGTCACCTGAAAAAACTGGATCAGGTGACGTCAAAACTGAAAAAACTAAAAAAAGGCAAAAACTACAAAAAAAACTAAAAACTAATAAAAAAAATAAAAAAGCTAAAAAACTAAAAAAACTAAAAAAAGGCAAAAACTACAAAAAAACTAAAAACTAATAAAAAAGCTAAAAAACTAAAAAAACTAAAATAAGGCAAAAACTACAAAAAAACTAAAAACTAATAAAAAAAATAAAAAAGCTAAAAAACTAAAAAAACTAAAAAAACTAAAAAAAGGTAAAAAACTAAAAAAACTAAAAACTAAAAAAAACTATAAAAAAAGGAAAAAACTGAAAAATAAGCTAAAATAAAGGTAAAAACCGATAAAAAACTAAAAAAAAAACTGAAAAAACTAAAAAAAGGCAAAAACTACAAAAAAAAACTAAAAACTAATAAAAAAAGTAAAAAAGCTAAAAAACTAAAAAAACTAAAAAGACTAAAAAAAGGTAAAAAACTAAAAAAAATAAAAAATAAAAAAAAACTAAAAAAAAGGAAAAAACTGAAAAATAAGCTAAAATAAAGGTAAAAACCAATAAAAAACTAAAAAGAAAAAAAGGAAAAAACTAAAAAAAATTTTCATCTAAAAAACTAAAAAAAACTAAAAAAGGTAAAAACTAAAAGAACTAAAAAAGAAAAAAATAAATGACGAAACTCAAAGAGAAAGCGACCAGGACAAAAGGAATGTTCGATTAGCAATCAACAAAGCACCGGGACACAGGGAGTATAAATGACGACCAGGACATAAGTAAAAAAAAAAACTATCTATATATATAAAAATAAGTTGTCTGTGGATCTGTGGATCGTGGATCAGGTGACGTCACCTGAAAAAACTGGATCAGGTGACGTCAAAACTGAAAAAACTAAAAAAAGGCAAAAACTACAAAAAAAACTAAAAACTAATAAAAAAAATAAAAAAGCTAAAAAACTAAAAAAACTAAAAAAAGGCAAAAACTACAAAAAAAACTAAAAACTAATAAAAAAGCTAAAAAACTAAAAAAACTAAAAAAAAGGCAAAAACTACAAAAAAAAACTAAAAACTAATAAAAAAAATAAAAAAGCTAAAAAACTAAAAAAACTAAAAAAACTAAAAAAAGGTAAAAAACTAAAAAAACTAAAAACTAAAAAAAAACTAAAAAAAAGGAAAAAACTGAAAAATAAGCTAAAATAAAGGTAAAAACCAATAAAAAACTAAAAAAAAAACTGAAAAAACTAAAAAAAGGCAAAAACTACAAAAAAACTAAAAACTAATAAAAAAAGTAAAAAAGCTAAAAAACTAAAAAAACTAAAAAACTAAAAAAACTAAAAAAAGGTAAAAAACTAAAAAAAAATAAAAAATAAAAAAAAACTAAAAAAAAAGGAAAAAACTGAAAAATAAGCTAACATAAAGGTAAAAACCAATAAAAAACTAAAAAGAAAAAAAAGGAAAAAACTAAAAAAAATTTTCATCTAAAAAACTAAAAAAAACTAAAAAAGGTAAAAACTAACAGAACTAAAAAAGAAAAAAATAAATGACGACACTCAAAGAGAAAGCGACCAGGACAAAAGGAATGTTCGATTAGCAATCAACAAAGCACCGGGACACAGGGAGTATAAATGACGACCAGGACATAAGTAAAAAAAAAAATTAACAAAACTAAAAAGAAGGTAAAAACTACAAAAAAACTAAAAAGAAAAAAAAACTAAAAACTAATAAAAAAACTAAAAAATCTAAAAATCTAAATAAACTAAAAAAGAAAAAAAAAGGAAAAAAATAAAGGAGAAAAACAAAACTAAAAAACGAATGTATATACAGACCGGTACACCGGGATACAAATGACGACCGGGACACAGGGAATATAAATGACGACCGGGACACAACTACAACGGGGACACCGGGGGAAACAGGGGGATATAAATGACGACCGGGACAAAAAAACTAAAAAGAAAAAAAAAACTAAAAACTAATAAAAAAACTAAAAAATCTAAAAATCTAAATAAGCTAAAAAAGAAAAAAAAAGGAAAAAAATAAAGGAGAAAAACAAAACTAAAAAACGAATGTATATACAGACCGGGACACCGGGATACAAATGACGACCGGGACACAGGGAATATAAATGACGACCGGGACACAGGGACACAACTACAACGGGGACACCGGGGGAAACAGGGGGAAATTGAGACGTAGTTTGAAACACATATATAAATCTATCTATATTCACAGGTGGGACACAGGGACACAACTACCATGGCGCGTAACTAATATGGCGCGTAACTAATATGGCGCGTAACGACTTACGCGCGCGGGGGGGCTTGGGGGGGCGCGAAGCGCCCCACCAACTAGGTGTTGGGGTGGCGCGAAGCGCCACCCCAACAGCTAGTATATATATATATATATATGTATTTTTATATATATATATATATATATATATATATATATGTATTTTTATATATATATATATATATATATATATATATATATATATATATATATATATATATATATATACGAATATATAATACATATACGATTTTTTTTTTCCAAAATTAAGACTTTAAATGACTTTGCTCAAATTCACGATTTATCTAGATCTTTTGTCAGGCCAGAAAGTCCCAAGGTTTCAATTAATTAAAAAAACAAAACAAAAAAAAACAAAAAAAAAATAGAGAGCCATTTCAAGGAAAAAAATTATGCATACACAAATAAATACACTGTTGCTCTTTTAAAGAGAGTATATAGATATACTGATCCAGTTAATTCCACCCAATTAAATAATACAGACCTTGACAGCAAAAGTGAGAACTCAGTACCAAGACAAGGAGGATTTTCTACTGGAACTACTAGTAACTACTAACAACTACTAACTTGCATGGTTTATGGCCCTTAAACCAGGGGTTTTGTAGATCATGTCATTCCTGGAGTTATACTTATTGAGCTTTTCGACTACTGTGAGAGAAGTGGCCATCTGGAAATTCTAGTTTGATGTTTTGGGAGGCTATAAAGGGGGAGAGTTAGCATAAAAGGGTGTAGGAGAAGGACTAGCTGTCCCGAATCACTTTTGACCCTTAAAAAAGCTCTAGAAACTTGAATCCCCAGTTTCTTCGACTACCTATTCCATCTCCTACTTTATGTTTTATTGTATACAGGCACGTACATGGCTCTTCCTTAAGACAGTTTACGATTATCAGAAAAGGAAAAATTCTGGGATCTTCTACTGCAATCAGCAGAAAGGGGATTTGGGGTACAAGCCGCCTCAAGTTCACAATTTAGCCCCATAGCTTTCAGCTACTTTCTAATGGGAGTTGAATTTTCTTTTGCCAGGTAAATTTAGCGTCGCCTGCAGAAAAATATTGTTTTCATGTGGGTAGGTATTTGGCCCCAGATAAGAGTTGAAAATTTTAATTGTCTAGCCAGCAGAACCTTTTCTGAAAGGAATAAAAATTTCCTGCCTATTTACTGGCAAAAACGATCCTTTTTGGCAAGAAGGTAACCAGGATAACTTGAGAGTAGGAGTATTGATTCACCAAAATTTAGATTTGGGGGTCAAAATAGTTCTTCTTTTTTTTTAATGAAAGTATGGAAGAAGTGTTTTTCGATAACTAGGGAGATGATATTTGTTCCTTTTTTGAATGAAAATACCAAAACAAGTTTTTTTTTCAAAATTTAAGGAAGGAACTATTGCCCTAACCCATTTAATTAGCGCCCCTCCTTATGAGAGCATAACTTTAAACCTGAAATACCTGGTGAAATTTGTCAGTTGACAATCAGAACTGAGCATTATCTTATCAGTTGTGTTTCAGGTCACAACAAGGATGGTTGCATCATCGTCACCTTTGCTCTACTGGATTGGTGCTTGGATCTGGAAAACCTAAGCCATCAACAGAAACTTCAATTTCAATGATGTTTTTATATTTTTTGCTAATACCTCAGTGCCATCTATTGAAAAAGCAACCAAGCTATATTTTATAGGATATTCTATAATTGGATGTGTAGCTTTTGCATTGTACCTGCCATGGACATGATCTGCCAGAATATATTTTTCTTTTTTGTTACTGGCTCTATTTTGATTATAAAAATACTTACCTTAATATCTTTATTTTTGGTTTATTTTTTTGTTTATTTATTTTATGTAACTGAAGAAGGACAAAATAGGTTTTTCAAAATATAGGTGGAAGGACACTTTTTTTTATTCTTTTCGACGGTTGTACCAAAAATAGACGTTTTTCAATGAAAATACCCAAAATATATTTTTTTTTAATCAAGGTGGAATGGCATGTTGTTTTATTCAGTTAAAATACCAAAAATGGAATTTTTCAAATGAAAACGTCAAGAAACATATTTTTTTAATCTATGGCCCGGGGGAAATTTAAATTTGTTCAGTGAAAATACGAAAAAGGGTGTTTCCAATGAAAACACCATACAAGTTACTTTTCAAAACCAAGGAGGGGAAAATTTTGCTGTTTCTCAATTACAATGCCAATAGGATGTTTTTCAACGAAACTATTTAAAAAATGTCCCCCCACCCCAATTGACGCCTCTGTAATCTATATAATAAACCGTGATTGGATTTGCAGGTCTTTGATAGTTCCTGCCCTTAATGTGTGATTTGTCTTTATATTTTAAACTAATGGCTTCATTTATAGAGGCTAAAGTGTATCTAATAACCCAACTGAACTGTAAATCAAAACTATTAGAAACAAACAACAGTTATAATAAACATTGTTTCAAACATTTTTGTAAACCACAAAAGAAAACAAAAAGTTGAATAATAGCGCATAACAAATCTGAAAGTCCACCTCCATTTGTGTAATCTAATATTCGAAGGGAGCTAACAATATAACTTACCATCGTCGCATGTTAAACAGTGTCAGACTTGCTCATAGAATAGAATTTATTTGTGCTAAAATCCCGTAGGCCATGGCAAAATATAAACAATTGCAAGAAAATTGCACAAATACTAAAATAATCCTTCAGAAATCTACTTCTATGATTCACCGCGAGACGAAGAAATCGTGCCATTATAAATACTCGCCTAAATAAACGAGGAACTGCTTACGGAAACGAGGAACTGCTTGAGGAACGGCATAGTTTTGACACCCACTTTCCATTTGAAAGGAAGCACCAAAAATACTACCCCATCTCCTCCGCCACTCTTCATTCCCCAGACTATGCCCCTTGTTGCTCCTTGGTTTAGAAGAAAGAGAGATTGAAGTGCTACAGGAAACGATCAGTGTGTTAAAAAAGGATCTCTCAGCCGCTCGGGCGGAAATTGCAGCATTTTGGTTGGACCTCACCAATGCAAAATCTTATAGAAATATGTTGGAAAACCACATCGAACTTAAAGAATCTTCAGAAGTAACTGACCACTCGCTGTCCAAACTGAACCAAAAAATCATTTCAATTCATACCGATGAAATTCAGCTGTTTGGCAATGACCCCCAGTATCAGACTCAGCTTCTAATGATGTAAATACCTCATTGCAAAGCCCAGGTCGTGCTGGGATTAATTACGGTTGCGAAGTATACTCGTATTTTTTTGGTGATGCAAGCGTGAACAATGTTACTGTCCAAGTGCTAATAAGCTCAAGTGAGAAACTTAAGCTAAGTGCCGGGCCCCTATCAATCCTGAAGAACACTCACTAGCATACATGAGTAAATATGAAAAGGTGTCCAAATTCAATACGACCTGTTATTATTTTAATGAAATTATGTTTTGTAAGAACAAGGAAAAGTGTCGTTTTTTGCATATTCGTCCGCGTTATATCTCGAAAACATGTAGTTATATTAAGTGTAGTTTTGAATACGTTGGCCTGTGTTCTCTTTTATCCTGTATTGACAAAGAATGTATTTTCGCACATCCATATTACGGTATGTTCAAAAGAAACAGCTATAAACAAGCAACACGAAGGGAAAATGTGGTTCTTAATCATCATATCTATCGTTCAGAGCCTTTTAATAATTTTTTATTTTTTAGGTAATAATTCCAAAATTGAGTCGGTGCCAAAAAACGTGAGGCGAGGGGAAAATCTGCCCCCTCGTCTGAAATTACGCTACTGGACCTCTTCTCGGCGGATCAGACTGTAAGTTATGCCCTGGGGTATATAAGACATATATAGAAAGGATGATCGTATTAACTTTGGAGGGGGTTCATTGGATTGCTAATCAGAAGTTTTGGTGCCTTTTTGAGATTCAGAGTGATGATAATGTGGATATCCACCCCCCTCCCCCCCCACACACACACAAACACATGGTATTACCCGAAATGCATCTGATAGAAACTTTGAGATGGCTATTTGTTGTCGTAGAAACTTTGAAAAAGGTTCATTCGATTAGAAATTGAAAGGGCTTGTGCATTTTTAATAGTTAAAAGTGATCGGAGGTCAACAATCCCCCCCCCCCCCCACGCCCATCGATTCCCAAAACACATCTGATGAAAATTTTAAGATAGTCATTTTGTTTAGCGTAGTTGAAAGGTCTGAAAATTATGTCTTTGATAATTAAAACCCCTCCCCCCTAGCCCTCAGCGCAAGGGCTGTAAGTTATACCCAGAGGGCATATAAGGTTTTTTATGGAAAGTGTTGTTGTTTAAACTCCTTATAGGGCTCATTGGATTGGAAATCATATGTTCTAGTTCTTTTTTTAAGAGTCAAAGTAATCTGGGCAGCCCGTCCCCCCTTACGTCTTGTATATCATAAGAACGTCTGATATGCCCCTGAACATATCAAGTTTTTATGTAAGCGGTGGTCATGTGATCTTTAGAAGAGGCTCATTGAATTTGAAAACATAGTTCTAGTTCCCTTTTTGAGAGTCGAATATGACAGAGAGCAACTAGCCCTCCTCCCTGACATCCTCTTTTATTGAAACTCATTTAATTGAAATTGAGAGACAGCCATTTCGTTACCAGTAGTAAGGGTTGTAAGTTAAGCCGTGGTGCATATAAGGTTTTTAGGAACGAAAGGTCATATAAGCTTTGAATCGGATAGAGCTCATTTGATTGGAGTTCCGAAGTTCGAGTAGCCTTTTTAATAGTCAAAAATAAATGGAGTTCAATCAGCCTCTCCCAAGCCTGTCATTCCCAAAACATATCTGATCGAAATTTTGAGAGATCTATTTCATTCAGCCTTTTTGAAAGGTCCAGTAATTATGTTTGAGGATGTCAACCTGCCCAAACTTCTCAGGGCAGGGGTTGTAACTTAGGCAATTTGTTCATTGTTTAAAAGCAGTATATGTTATTGAGAAAGGCATGCCTGTTTGAACTTTATTTTCCATGAAGACGAAGGGCATTCAGGTGAGCCGTTCAAAATTGCTCTTCAAGAGGACTTGCTCACTAGAAAGATTTCTTAACTTTCTTAATTTTGTGAGGGAACCTTTCGCTTGGTTTTAGAAAACCAGTGTTTATTGATGTCCAGTTTTGAAATCTGAGGGTTTTAACCGATTATTTAGGAACCTATAGGAGAGAGAAAAAGTTTAAATCCTATTAACAACTTAAATCATCGTGCAAAAATCAAGTTGGCACTTTTATCAATATCAAAAGAAACTTTTTCGCATGCTAACCAATGGTGGGCCTAACGCTGGTACCAATCTCCTGATTCTCTGCTTTCAGTCGTAAGTGTAATGCAAGGTTGGGGGTCAGTTAGGGGCCTAGAAGAGTAATAGTGATCTTATTTGCCATAGCAAAAATAATTGATAAAAGGGCACCTTTTTCGTGAGCAATCGATTCCGGCTTTAGAAAGTCAGACAAAAATAAGTCTATGTAACAAGTATTACTGACTGAAAATGCAAAGTTAACAATGATCTATAATGAAAACTCTGGGTTCTTGATTGCCTCGAAGCATAGGCAACGCAATACCGCTGCCTAGTTGAATTGTCCAGTTGAAATTAAATTCTGAATTGACGCATTGACGTCAAGTTTTTTATATATTTTCAAATATTATATTAAATGAAACTTACTTCAATTCATATGAAACTGTCAATTAAGAAAAACTAAATAAAAAAAAACTCCCCATTGACAATTTGTTAGCACATAGTGTCTTTTGATTTATTCCAACAAAGCTCTCAATTTTCCCGGAAAGTTCCAGCTCGATTCCCCAACCTGCTCTCTACATATTACAGGCATGGTATTTTGATTACCTGTGTATATGTAGTCCTTTAATTTAGTGGAACATCTTTATCAATATTCTTTGAAGGTGTAAACTTAAACCCTTAGTTGTTCCTGAAACATTGGAGATGCAATACTTTAAGAGCCTGGCAGCACAAAGTATCTTTTGATTTATCTAGCGGTAGAACTGTGCATAATTATAAGCTTAATGGGAGCATATAGTTTTGCAATTATTTTTTTTTTTTATCTGGACAGGAGCTTTTGCTTTTAGATCAGTAGGCTCTTTTTGTACTTCTTGAACCTATTTTTATATGGGTTCACCAAACCTCTTTATCAGAAGATCTCTTAAAAAGGAAACTAGCACTATACATTTCAAATTAAATGACCTTCTTTTAAAGTTCACATGACCACCCCTTCCATAAAAACCTGATACGCCCCTGGGGCATTACTTAAAACCCTTACCCCCAGACTCTGGGAGATTCTTTCCACCCCAGAGGCGTTATTATATGATCTTTGGACGATTTTTGAACAAATGGCTGTCTCAAAATTTTATTGGATGTTTTTCTGGAATGTAAGTCGTAGGGGGGGGGGCGGCCCCGATCACTTTGACTCTTAAAAAAGGAATTAGAATGTATGATTTTCAATCTAATGAGCCCTATCAGAGAGTTTAAACAACCACCCTTTCCATAAAAATCTTATATGCCCCTGGGGCATAACTTATAAACCTTGCGCTGAGGGCTTTGGCGGAGGGGGGAGAGAGGGAGCCGTCAGTATCAAAGACATATATTTCAGACCCTTCAACTATGCTAAAAAAAAATGGCAATCTTAAAATTTTGATCAGATGTGTTTTGGGAATTGATGGGCGTGGGGAGGGGGCACTTGTTGCACTCCGATCACTTTTGAATAATAAAAAAAAGAACTAGACCTTTCGATTTTCCATCGAATGATTTCTTAAGTTTCTAAGACAAGAAATGACCATCTCAAAATTTCTATCAGATACATATCGGTAAACTACGAGGCGTGGGGGAGGGGTATTCAACCTTTGATCACTCTCCATTTAAAAAAAAACTAAATTAGAACTTAAATTAGAAACTAAAAAACTAAAACAGCACAAAATGTCTTCTGATTTATCTGGCTGCCGAACTGTGCATAAGTATAGGCCTAATAGGATATTATTATCTTAATTTTTCTTTATTTTTGTCTGGAAAGGAGACAAATATTTTTTTTTAGCCCCTTCCCTCTTCCATCCATGTTAAATTTGATTTTGCTATTCTTCAGACTCTCTATTACTTTACCCAAAAGTATATGAAAGTCTAAACTTCATCTCCCAAGCTGTCCCCAATATACTGCAGACATGATACTCTGATGAAATTTCTGCAAATAATATTTAAGTTTAAGATCAATCTCTTTAACCATTACATAGATATTTTAAATGATTCCTCAAATCTGCCGTAAACTAAGAAGGTATATAATCCATTGCATTTCATTGTATTTTAAGGTATCTATACATAATCCATTGCATTTCTTTTATCAAAAGTATAAGAACCATATATTAGAAAATTCAAAATACTACATACCTTGTGACAGCGTAGTGGATGACGCCATGTCTCTGAATTAAAGGTTTTCTGGTTCAATCCCGCGTGTCACAAGGAAGATTTATAATTCATCATAATGATATGATTATGAACTGAGGCCGACAAACATCTGTAAATTGGTATTAGCCGAAAAGTCAAAATTGACGTCATCGCAAAACAGCTTAAATCTTGTTTCTGAATCGTATTTGTCAACCAAAAATAATTCTTGGGTATCAATATCCATAATATCCTTGCCAGCAATGAATTTGATAAGTTTTGGAATTTCTTCCGTTTCATTTATGTTTATTTATGATTCATTTATATTTATATTTATGATTTTTTGAAAATTACAACTATATAGATATAATGTTTTGACATTTTGTAATAAAGAAAAAACATATTAGTTTCAAATCAGACAAAATACTATAAAGAAAAGAACTAAGTCATATTTATACGGGAATTGTCCAGTTGCAAGCTCGAATATTATTATTTATTTTTTTCTGTTTTATAACAGGGCACTTCGTATCGAATGAGTTGGCGTAGAAACTTAGAAAAGGGCGCATATTGTTGGAAATTAGAAGGGCTATTGCCGTTTTTAATAGTCGAAAGTGATTGGAAGGCGACTAACACCCCTCCCACGCCCACCATTTCCCCAAACACCTTCCATCGAATTTTCCAGCTAACCATTCTGTTGAAAGTAGTTGAAAGGTCCAGAATTATGTCTTTGAGGATGATCATCACTCCAGAGCCCTCAAGGCATGGGCTGTAAGTAATGCCCAGGGTATATAAGGTTTAGATAGAAAGAGTGATCGTTGAAACTTCGGAGGGGGGCTATTGGACATTGGATTGGTAATCAGAATTTCTAATGGTGTGTTTTTTTTAATTGAGAGTGATCAAAGGTTGGATAATCGCCCCCCCCCTGCCTCGTGGTTTACTGATATGCATCAGATGGAAATTTTGAGATGGCCATTTGTTGTCTTAGAAACGTAAGAAAAGGCTCATTCGATGGAAAATTGAAAAGTCCAGTTCCTTTTTTTATAGTCAAAAGTGATCGGAGTGCAACAAGCCCCCAAACACCGCAACCCCCCCCCCGCCCATCAATTTCCAAACACATCTGATATAAATTCTAAGCTAGCCGTTTTGTTACCATAGTTGAAAGGTCTGAAAATTATGTCTTTGATACTGACATATTCTTCCCCTCACAGCCCTCAGTGCAAGGTTTATAAGTTATGCCCCGAGGGCACGTAACGTTTATATGGAAAGAGTGGTTGTTTAAACTCTCCGATAGAGCTCATTAGATTGGAAATCATATGTTTCTAGTTCCTTTTTTAAGAGTCAAAGTGATCGGGGCAGCCCCTCCTACGTCTTATATTCTAGAAAAACATCTGATAAAATTTTGAGACAGCCATTTGTTCGAAAATCGTCTGAATATCATATAATAATGCCTCTGGGGTGGAAAAAATCCCCCAGAGTCTGGGGGTAAGGGTTTTAAGTTATGCCCCAGGGGCATATCATGTTTTTATGGAAGGGTTGGTCATGTGAACTTTAAAAGAGGCTCATTTAATTTGAATGGTATAGTTCTAGTTTCCTTTTTAAGAGTCAGATATGAGGGAGAGCAAATAGCCCCCCTCCCTGACATTCTCTTTTCTTAAAACACAGTTAATTGAAATTGTGAGAGAGCCATTTTGTTACCAGAAGTCCAAAAATATAGCAATGTCTTTTGGGTGGACACCCCAGAGCCCATGGGTAAGGGTTGTAAGTTATGTTCCAGGGTATATAAGGTTTTTTTTTAAACGAGTGGTCATATAAGCTTTGAATCGGATGGAGTTCATTTTATTGGGACTCCGAAGTTCTAGTACCCTTTTTGCACTTGGTATTAACCAAGTGACATATAGCGATGGCGAATTCTGTCGGTCTGTCCCGGTTTTGCTACTTTAGGTTTTTCCAGGTAAGATAGGACGATGAAATTTGACAGTCGTATCAGGAACGGGACCATATTAAATTAGAAAATCGTTTTTGCGATTTGACTATCTGGGGGGAGGGGAGTGGGGGGCTGTTGGTTTCGGAAAAATAGAAAAAATTAAGTATTTTCAACTTACGAATGGGTTATGGGATCTTAATGAAATTTCATTTTTGGAAGGATATCGTGTCTAAAAGCTCTTATTTTAAATCCAGACCAGATCCGGTGATATTGAGGGGAGTTTGAGGGGGGGGGAGTATAAAATCTTGGAAAACGCTGAGACTGGAGGGATCGGGATGAAACTTGGTGGGAAAAATAAAAAGAAGTCCTGGAAACATGATTGACATAACTGGAACGGATCTGCTCTGTTTGGGGGAGTTGGGGGGAGGGTTCATTCTGAAAAACTAGAAAAAATGAGGTACTTTTAACTTACGAAGGAGTGATTGGATTTAAATGAAATCTGAAGGGTGGAAGAATATCGTGTCTCAGAATTTTATTTTAAATTCTGACTGGATCCGATGACATTGGCGGGAATTGAGGGGGGAACCTAAAATCTCGGAAAACCCTTAGAGTGGAGGCATCGGGATGAAACTTGGTGGTAAAAATAATCGTAAGTCCTTGATACGTGATTGGCATAATTAGAACGGATCCGCTCTCTTCGGGGGAGTTAGGGGGGGTTCGGGAGGCTTAATTTTTAAAAATTAGTAAAAATGAGGTATTTTTAACTTACGAAGGAGGATCTTAATGAAATTGGATTCTTGGAAGGATATGGTGTCTTGGAGCTCTTGTTTTAAATTCTGACCGGATCCGGTGACATTGGGAGGAGTTGGGGGAGAACCTAAAATCTTCGAAAACGCTTAGAGTGGAGGGATCGGGATGAAACTTGCTGGGGAAAATGAGTGCAAGTCCTAGATACGTGATTGGCATAACCTGAACGGATCTGTTCTCTTTTGGGGGGTGGGAGGGTTACTTTTTGAAAAATTAGAAAAAAATGAGTTATTTTTAACTTAAGAAGGAGCGATCGGATCTTAATGAAATTTGATTTTTGGAAAGATACTGTGTCTTAGAGCTCTTGTTTTAAATCCCGACTGAATCCGATGACATTGGGGGGAGTTGGGGAAGAACCTAAAATCTTCGAATACACTTATAGTGGAAGCATCGGGATGAAACTTGGTAGTAAAATAATCGTAAGTCCTAGATACGTTATTGACATAACCAGAATGGATCCGCTCTCTTTGGGGGAGATGGGGGAGGAGGGTTAGTTCTGAAAAATAAAAAAATAACGAGGTGTATTTAACTTACGAAGGAGTGATCAGATCTCAATGAAATTTGATAATTAGAAGGATGTCATGTCGCAGAGCTTTTAATTCGAATCCCGACCAGATTCGTTGACATTGGGGGGAGTTTGGGGGGACTTAAATTCTTGAAAAAAGCTTAGAGTGGAGGGATCGGGATGAAACTTGATTGGAAAAATAATCATAAGTCCTAGATGTGTGATTGATATAACCAGAACGGATCCACTTTCTTTGGGGAGTTGGGGGGGGGTTAATTTTGAAAAATTAGTATTTTTAACTTATGAAGGAGTGGTCGGATCTTAATGAAATTTGATGTTTGGAAGGATATTATGTCTCAAAGCTATTATTTTAAATCCCGACCGGATCTTGTGAAGGAGAAGTTGGGGGGGGGGTGGAGCCTAAAATCTTGGAAAACGCTTAGAGCGGATGGATCGGGATGAAACTTGGTGGGGAAAATAAGCGAAAGGCCTAGATACAGGATTGATATAACCGGAACAGATGTGCTATCTTCGGGGTAGTTGGGGAGGGGGAGGGTTGATTCCAAAAATTAGAAAAATCAGCTATTTTTGACTTACGAAAGAGTGATCGTACCTTAATGAAATTTCATATTTAGAAGGACCTCGAAACTCAGATCTCTTATATTAAATCCATACCGCATCCAGCGTCATTAGGGGGGGGGATGTTGGAAAACGCTTAGAGCGGAGAGATCAGGATGAAAATTGGTGTAAAGAATCAGCAAAAGTTCAAGGTAGGTGACTGACATAACCGGACCAGATTCGCTTTGTTTGGTGGAGTTGGGGGAAGAGTAATTTGAAAAAATTAGAAAAAATGAGGTATTTGTAACTTACGAACGGGTAATCAGATCTTAATGATATCTACTTAATTTGATATCTAGAAGGATCTTGTGCTTTAGAACTCTCATTTTAAATCTCGACCTGATCCGGTGACATTGAAGGAAGTTGGAGGGGGAAACCGGAATTCTTGGAAAACGTGAAAATCGAGAAATCTTACGAAAGAGTGATCGGATCTTAATGAACAGTCAAATAGCCACTTTTCTCACAGTAGTCGAAAAGCTCAATAAGTATAACTCCTGGAATTATATGATCCACAAAGCCCCTGGTTTAAGGGCCATAAACCATGCAAGTTAGTAGTCGTTAGTAGTTAGTAGTAGTTTCAGTAGAAACTCCTCTTTGTGTTGGTACTGAGTTCTCACTTTTGATGTCAAGGTCTGGATCATTTGATTTTGAGCTACTATTATAGTCATTATTGCAGTCTGTATATCCAGTTTCTTCAATGTCGTTGTCTCCTACTATAAGGTCGGAAAAGTCATCTTGTTCAGCAGTATATCAATCTACTCTCTTTAAAAGAGCAACAGTGTATTTATTTGTGTATGCATAATTAAATCCCTTGAAATGGCTCTATAGTTTTTTTTTTGTTTTTTTTTTTTTTTATATTGAAACCCTGGGATTTTTTGGCCTGAAAAAAGATCTAGATAAGTCATGAATTTGAGAAAAGTCATTTAAAGTCTTAATTTTGGAAAAAATCGTATCAAAGAGAAATTACCAAAAAAAATTGTGCCGAGGAATCAAATGCTAAAAGAAAGCGTGCCGAGGAATCACAAGAACAACGTGAAAACAGGCTTGAGGTTCAAAGAGATAATGACAAAAGAAAGCGTGCCGAGGAATCACAAGAGCAACGTGAAAATTATCGCCTGGCATTCAGGTACAGCCCAGTCGATGATTATAGCTTGAGTAGATGTGTTCAAATCGGGACTATGCCTAAAATTGGTCCTCGACGGCTAACCAACAATCTTCAAAGATAACACGATAGAAAGACTCTGCACCATTCACCCCAATCAACATGAATGCTTCTTTCTCCGCCTGCTTTTGGTGAATATACCTGGTCCGACGTCCTTTGAGTATTTTAGAAGTGTAAACGGTACTATACATGACACTTACCGTAGTGCATGCCAAGCTCTGAATTTATTGGAGAATGACCAACACTGGGATAACTGCATCAATGACGCGTGCAAAACGTGAACTCTAAGTCAAATTCGTGCATTGTTTGGAATCATTCTAACATTATGCTCTCCTTTAGCTCCTACAGAGTTATGGGAGAGTTATAAATCGAAAATGGCCAAGGATATACTTCATCGAAAACGGTTAGATACGTCAGATATGACCTTTGATTTTACATCAGAAATTTATAGCTACACTTCAGTTATTATTGAAGATTTTTGCTTGTGTATGGCAAACAAATCTCTTCAGGATTTGGGAATGCCTTCATCTAATCGTACCGCTGCTTCGACATGTGCAGAATTGGATCGTGAACAAAAAACAATATTTCCAAATCATCTGGGATGGGTAAAGTATTGCACCATTGCAAACTTATTATTCTGGACGAGTGCACAATGGTACACAAAAAATCGCTCGAGGCTCTGGAGCAATCATTGCGAGATTTGCGAGGAAATTCGACACTCTTTGGCAGCACATTAATATTGCTTGCGGGAGATTTCAGGCAAACATTACCTATAATACCTAGATCAACCCCTGTGGACGAAATGAATGCTTGCCAGAAAAATTCTAATTTATGGCCACACGTAAAGACATTAAAATTAACTACAAATATGCGTGTCCGATTGCAAAACGATGACTCTGGTCAGACATTTTCAGATCAATTGCTGGCGATTGGAAACGGAAAGCTTCCAGTAGACTCAATTTTAGGACGTATACAACTGCCTGCTCAATTCTGCAATTTAGTGACGTCCAAAAATGAATTGGTTGAAAATGTATTTCCGAATATTCTAACCAATTATAAAAATCATAAATGGCAAAGTGAACGAGCGATTCTGGCAGCCGAGAATAAAGACCTCCACAAAATTAACAATTTTATTTTGACCAAGATTCGAGACCAGGCAGTCATTAACAAGTCAGTTGACACAGTTCTGGAACCAAATGAAACGGTGAATTACCCATCTGAATTTTTAAATTCCCTGGATCTCCCAAGGATTCCACCACACATGCTAAAACTAAAAATAGGCGTACCAATAATATTGTTACGAAACATTAGCCCACCAATGTTTTGCATTGGATCGCCACTTGCCGTAAAAAAAACAATGGAAAACGTTATCGAGGCAACAATCTTGACAGGGCCTTTTGAGGGTGAGGCTGTTCTTATTCCTCGCATTCCCATGATTCCAAAAGATCTGCCTTTTCAATTTTAAAGATTGCAATTCCCAATTCGAAAGTACTATTAGCAGTAATATTAATTGTAGTAGCCTAAGCTTTAGTGGCAGTAGTAGTAATTGATATCAAATTTCATTAAGATCTGATCAACCGTTCGTAAGTTACGGGGACCTAACTTACGGGGGGGGACCTAAAATCTTGGAAAACACTTAGAATGGAGGGATCGGAATGAAACATGGTGGAGATAATAGGCAGAAGTCCTAGACAAGTTGGTAAGTTGAAAATACTTCATTTTTTCTATTTTTCCGAATTACCTGCCCCCCCCAGATCTTAAAATCGCAAAAAAGACTATTTCTCATTTAATTTTGTCCTGTCCCTGATACGCCTGTCAAATTTCATCGTCCTAGATTACATGGAAGTGCCTAAAGTTGCAAAACAAGGACAGACCGACGGACAGACCGTCAGACAGACAGACCGACAGAATTTGCGATCCCTATATGTCACTTGGCTAATACCAAGTGCCATAAAAAGGGTACTAAAACTTCGGAATTCTAATCAAAGGAGCTGCATCCAATTCAAAGCTTATATGACCATTCGTTCCCAAAAAACCTTATTTTCCCCTCGACATAACTTACAACCCTTACCCATGGGCTCTGGGGTGCCCACCCAAAAGACATTGCTATATGATTTTTGGACTACTGGAAACAAAATGGCTCTCTCACAATTTCAATTAACTGTATTTTAAGAAAAGAGAATGTCAGAGAGGGGGGCTAGTTGCTCTCCCTCATTTCTGACTCTTAAAAAGGAAACTAGAACCATACATTTCAAATTAAATGAGCCTCTTTTAAAGTTGACATGACCACCCCTTCCATAAAAGCCTGTTATGCCACTGGGGCATAACTTACAACCCTTACCCCCAGACTTTGGGGGATTGTTTCCACCCCAAAGGCATTATTATATGATCTTCCGACGATTTTTGGACAAATGACTGTCTCAAAATTTTATCGGATGTTTTTCTGGAACATAATACTTTATATTATTGTTGCACTCCAATCACTTTCGGCTAATAAAAAAGGAACTAGACCTTTCAATTTCCATTGAATGAGCCTTTTCTTAGGTTTCTAAGACCACAAATGGCCATCTCAAAATTTCTGTCAGATACATATCGGTAAACCAAGAGGCAGGGGGGGGGAGTATCCATCCTTTGATCACTCTCAATCTAAAAAAACAACAACATTATAACTTCTGATTACCAATCCAATGTCCAATAGCCTTCCTCTGAAGTTTAAACGATCTTTTCTACGTAAACCTTTCTATGAAAACCTTATACATCCCCTGGGCATTACTTACAACCCTTGCCTTGAGGGCTCTGGGGTGGTTGTCATCCTCAAAGACATATTTCCAGACCTTTCAACTACGTTGAACTGAATGGCTATCTCAAAATTTCGATTGGAGGTATTTGGAGAAATGGCGGGCGTGGGAGGGGTGCTAGCTGCCCTCCAATCGCTTTTCACTATTAAAAACGGCACTAGCCCTTCTAATTTCCAACAGAATGAGCCCTTTTTGAAATTTCTATGCCCACTCTTTCGATACGCAGTGTTCTGATGTAAAACTCAAAAACTAAATAATTTTTGAACTTGCAACTAGACAATTTCTGTATAAGTATGACTTAGTTCTTTTCTTATGATTATTTTGTCTGATTTAAAACTAATATATTTTTTCTCTGTTAGAAAATGTCAAAAGATCATATCTACATAGTTATAAATTTCCAAAAAAATTATATACAAACTGGTTAAAAAACTTATTCCTTGTGACACGCAGGATTAAACCAGGAAACCACTACGCTGTCACAAGGTGTTTCGTAGTAAAAAAATATTTTTGTATTGTAATTGAAATACAGAAAAATTATTCCCCTCCTCGGTTTTGAAAAGTAACTTGTACATGATGTTTTCATTGGAAACGCCCTTTTTGTAGTTTAACTGAAAAAATTTTAATTTCCTTTGGGCCACAGATTTTTTTAATTTTTTTTTTAATACTTTGATTGAAAATTTCCATTTTTGGCATTTTAACTGAATAAAACAACATACCATTCAACCTGGATTATAAAAAAAAATTTGGGGTATTTTCATTGAAAAACGTCTATTTTTGTTACTTCCGTCGAACAGAATAAAAAAAAAACAGTCCTCCCCACCTAGATTTTGAAAAAC
This sequence comes from Artemia franciscana, assembly GCF_032884065.1. Taxonomy (NCBI): domain Eukaryota; kingdom Metazoa; phylum Arthropoda; class Branchiopoda; order Anostraca; family Artemiidae; genus Artemia; species Artemia franciscana. The sequence goes on from NW_027062884.1 coordinate 71,880, forward strand.
CTATTTTGTCTTTCTCCAATTATATAAAATAAATAAACAAAAAAAATAGAGATATTAAGGTATGTATTTTTATAATCAAAATGGAGACAGTAAAAAAAAAAAAAATAAAAATATATTCTGCCAGATCATGTCCATGGCAGGTACAATGAAAAAGCTACACATCCGATTATAGAAAATCCTATAAAATATAGTTTGGTTGGTTTTTGAATAGATGGCACTGAGGTATTAGCAAAAAATATAAACATATCATTGAAATTGAAGTTTCTGTTGATAGCATAGGTTTTGCAGATCCAGGCACCAATCCAGTAGAGCAAAGGCGACGATAATGCAACCATCCTTGTTTTGACCTGAAACACAACTGATAAGATAATACTCAGTTCTAATAGTCGACTGACAAATTTCACCAGGTATTTCAGGTCTAAAGTTATACTTTCACAAGCAGGGGTGCCAATTAAATGGGCTAGGGCAATAGTCCCTCCCTTAAATTTTGAAACATTTTTTTTTGGTATTTTCATATAAAAAAGGAACAAATATCATCTCCCTAGTTATAAAAAAAACACCTCTTCCATACCTTACATATATATATATTCACATATATATAAATATATATATATATATATATATATATATATATATATATATATATATATACATATATATATATATATATACATATAAATATATATATATATATATATATATATATATATATATATATATATATATATATATATATATATATATATATATACATTTCATGAGCATGAATTAGATAATTTCCCCCTTCTCAGCAATGGTATTAGTATCTATGAGGCATGCAAAATTACACAAGATGACAAAAGACCATGAACAGCTAAAGAAAAAGGCATACACAGGAAGCAGCCAAAATAACATTAAATTGCAAAGGGAAACGTTGCACAGCCAAAACCACTGTTAGAACGCAAAGCAAAATTACTATCGAATTCAGGAACGTGTTAGTTTAGCGTGCGCAAGTCTGCGAAGGATAAACGGGAACAAAGAAAGAAGTTCATGCCAGAATTACTTAATTCAATCAAAATTGCTGATTTTTCATCATAAAATGAAGAAATATCATTTTAGCGTCTGCAAAGATACACAAGAAGGAAAAAATGAATTCACAACTGGATTTCTTAACCACCCTGGAATAGAATGAATTTATTTTGGCTCTTTGGAATGAATTTATTATTATATTGAATGAATTCGAAATTACAGATGATTGCAAATGAATACGAACAGCTATAACAAAATGTATGGAATTATGTTTTAGATAATAATGCACGAAAATGAGGCACAAACAAGATCTACGATTAGAAGACATATGACAAAAAATATTAAAACAAATCTCAATGAAAACGACTGAAAGCCGATAGGTTTTGAGACAGTCATTTGTCCAAAAATCATCGGAAGATCATATAATAATGCCTTTGGGGTGGAAAGAATCCCTCAGAGTCTGGGGGCAAAGGTTGTAAGTTATGCCCCAGGAGTATATCAGGTTTTTATAAAAGGAGTGGTCATGTGAACTTTAAAAGAGACTCATTTAATTTGAAATGTATAGTTCTAGTTTCCTTTTTAAGAGTCTTTCTAAGAGCAACTAGCCCCCCTCCCTGACATTCTCTTTTCTTAAAGACAGTTAATTGAAATTGTGAGAGAGCCATTTTGTTACCAGTAGTCCAAATATCATATAGCAATTTCTTTTGGGTGGAAACCCCAGAGCCCTTGGGTAAGGGTTGTAAGTTATGTCCCGGGGAAAATAAGGTTTTTTGGGAACGAATGGTCATATAAGCTTCGAATCGGATGTAGCTCATTTGATTAGAATTCCAAAGTTCTAGTACCCTTTTTATGACACTGGGTATTAACCAAGCGACATATAGGGATCGCAAATTCTGTCGGTCTGTCTGTCTGACGGTCTGTCCGTCGTTCTTTCCTGGTTTTGCCACTTTAGGCACTTTCAGGTAAGCTAGGACGATGAAATTTGACAGGCGTATCCGGGATCGGGCCAGATTAAATTAGAAATAGTCATTTTTGCGATTTTAATATCTGGGGGGGAGTGGGGTGCCGGGTAATTCGGAAAAATAGAAAAAATGAAGTATTTTAAACTTATGAACGGGTAATGGGATCTTAATGAAATTTGATATTTGAAGGATATCGTGTCTTAGAGCTCTTATTTTAAATTCCAACCAGATCTGGTGACATCTGAAGGATTTAGAGGGAGGGACCTAAAATCTTGGAAAACGCTTAGAATGGAGAGATCGGGATGAAACATGGTGGAGATACTAAGCAGAAGTCCTAGACACGTGATTGACATAACCGGAACGGATCTGCTTAATTTGGGGGAGTCGGAGGTTGGGTTGATCCTAAAAAATTAGAAAAAATGAGGTATTTTTAACTTACGAAGTAGTGATTGGATCTTAATGAAATTTGAAGTTTGGAAGAATATCGTGTCTCAGAGCTTTATTTTAAATCCCGACTGGATCCGGTGACATTGGGGGGATTTTAGGGGGGAACTTAAAATCTTGGAAAACGATTAGAGTGGAGGGATCGGGATGAAACTTGGTGTATAAATAAGCACAAGTCCTAGATAAGTGATTGACATAACTGGGACGGATTCGCTCTCTTTGGGGGAGTTGGGGGGAGGGTTAATTTTAAAAAATTAAAAAAATGAGGTATTTTTAACTTACGAAGGAGTGATCAGATCTTAATGAAATTTGGTTTTTGGAAGGATATTGTGTCTCAGAGCTCTTATTTTAAATCCTAACCGGATTCGGTGACATTGGGGGGAGTTGGAGGGGGACCTAAAATCTAGGTAAGCGCTTAGAGTGGAGGGATCAGGATGAAATTTGGTGTTAAAAATAATCATAAGTCCAAGATACATGATTTACATAACCGTAACGGATCCGCTCTCTTTGAGGGAGTTTGGGGGAGGAGGGTTAATTCTGAAAAATTAAAAAAACAGGTATTTTTAACTTACGAAGGAGTGATAAAATCTTAATGAAATTTCGTCGGGATCAAACGATGGAGAAAATAATCATCAGTCCTAGATACTTGATTTACTTATCTGGACCAGATCAACTGTCTTTGGTGGATTTGGGGGGGGGGGGAGTAATTTAGAAAAAATAGAAAAAAATGAGGTATTCCTAACATGCGAACGGGGATCAGATCTTAATGAAATTTGATATCAATTACTACTACTACCACTAAAGCTTAGGCTACTACAATTAATTCTACTACTAATAGTACTTTTACTGCTATTATTGTGAGTTTGCAAGTTTCATTTATTTATTGATAGTGATTTTTTGGTAGTTTTACGCTTGGAAGATTATTTGACTTTAATTCCACTCATTTTTAGCTTAATAGAGCTCTTTACTTTTCTTTGAAAATTATATTTTGTGGAAATAGTTTATTAAATTAATCAAAACAAAAGCCAAGCATGTAGGGTGAATTTTGTCAATGCAGACAGTTCAACTTTTGAAGAGGCTCATTTAATTTTAAATGCATAGTTTTAGTTTCCTTTTTAAGAGTCAATTATGAAAGAGAGCAGCTAGCCCCCCTCCCTGACAGTCTCTTTTCTTAAAACACAGTTAATTGAAATTGTGAGACAGCCATTTTGTTACCAAAAGTCCAAAAATCATATAGCAATGTCTTTTGGGTGGACACCCCAGAGCCCATGGGTAAGGGTTGTAAGTTGTGTCTCGGGGTATATAAGGTTTTTTGGGAACGAGTGGTCATATAAGCTTTGAATCGGATGGAGCTCATTTGATTGAAATTCCGAAGTTCTAGTTTCCTTTTTAATAGTCAAAAATAAACGAAGTTCAATCAGCCCCTCCAAAGCCTATCATTCCACAAAACATATCCCAACCAAATTTGGAGAGATCTATTTCGTTCAGCCTTTTTGAAAGGTCCAGTAATTATGTCTGAGGATGTCAACCTGCCAAAAGTTCTCAGGGCAAGGGTGGTAACATAGGCAATTTGTTCATTGTTTAAACACATCATATGTTATTGAGAAAGGTATGCATGTTTGAACTTTGCTTTCCAAGAAGACGAAGGGCACTCAGGTGAGCCTTTCAGAGAATGTTTTGAACTAAGTCAAAACTTGTTATGTCTACAAAGTATATGTTATTGAGAAAGGTATTAAGTTAGAACTTTCTGAGAATGCTTAAAAGGGAATATTGTCTCGCCAAAAGGTAATATGTGCACACTACTGCTAATATTACTGCTACTACTTCTATTGATCCTATTCGTACGGCTAAGAGCACTGAGAAGAAAATATGATAAGATTAAGGTTATCAATAGGACATATCTGCAATGTATTAAGTTTTATTAAGTTGTAAGGATAATTTTATTAAGTTGAAACCTCTAGGACTTGATGAGAGGAAGGTTCTGCCGATATGTTCATGCTACTACTAGTAATATCAATACTACTACTGTAACTACTATTACAACTATGCCTAGAGATATGAAGGTGAAATTTTCAAGGAATTTTGAGGGGAAAGTTGAAGTGAATCACAACACGCCGTTTATGTGCAGATTTTCCAATGGGTGTAACAGAAATGGGTAAAACTAAGAGGGGTTGTTGCGAGGGATGTTGAACTAACCAAAATAATATGTTTTTCACCTAATACTTCTACTTCTACTCATACTATTACTACTATTATTACTACTTCTATTACTACTACTGCCACTAAAGCTTAGGCTACTACAATTAATTCTACTGCTAATACTACTTCTACTGCTATTATTGTGAGTTTGTGAGTTTTATTTCTTTATTGATAGTGATTTTTTGGCATTTTTACGCCTGGATGATTATTTGACTATATTTCCGCCCACTTTCGGCTTAACGGAGCTCTTTACTTTTCTTTGAAAAGCTTATTTTGTGGGAAAAGGTTTTTAAATTAATCAAAACAAAAGCCAAATGCGCAGGGTGAATCTTGTCGGTGCAGAAAGCTTATATCGAGGAAAAGGAGCTTGCAATCAGGAAAAATTAAGATGAGGCAATCTATTTATTCTCTAATCAATAATTATCGCGTCATTCATTCATTGAATTAAGAAATTCTGACGTTCATTAAATTATTCCTTCCTGTTAATTAATCATTTTATAGGATTTTCTTTCTTCAGGAAGTTGATATGATTTTTATCGTTGGTTCTCTCATAGCCACAGAATTCATTACAATTTGATTTGATGTCACTTTTCATTCTTTTCACTGATGTCACTCCCTGTCACTTTTTTTCTAACCTTGGATATAGTTTTCGATCGTTTTTATTTAGATTTGTTTTGACATTTTTTTCATATGTCTTCTAGCCGCAGATCTTGTTTGTGCTTCATTTTCGTGGATTATTATCTAAGACATTTTTCTATGCATTTTGTTTCAGCTGTTTGATTCATTTGCAATCATCGGTAATTTCGAACTCATTCAATTTAATAATAAATTCATTCCAAAGAGCCAAAATAAATTCATTGTATTCCATGGTGGTTAAGAAATTCAGTTTTGAATTCATTTTCTCCTTCCTGTGTGTCTTTACAGACTCTAAAATAATATTTCCTCATTTTATTATGAAAAATCAGCAATTTTGATTAAATTAAGCAATTCTGGCTTGAACTTCATTCCTTCTTCTCGTTTACCCATCGCAGACTTACGCACGCTAAACTAACACGTTCCTGAATTCGATTGTAATTTCGCTTTGTGTTCCAACAGTGGTTTCAGCTGTGCAACGAACATGCATACATACACCTTATTTTTATATGGATAGATAGATATACATATACGCTATAAATTAACTACGTAAAACTTGCGAATATACAACATTCTTTGCTGTCCCTTTGTCTGTGCATATAAATAGATTGTTAGATTTACCGACCCTCGAACATGCAACATAAAATTGTCCATGGGAAAAACAATCTGTATTAAGATCTATACCGCATTTTTCTAATGATTGTCCTTGAGCTTTGTTGATGGTGATTGCAAATGTTAATCGAATTGGGAATTGCAATCTTTTAAATTGAAAAGGCAGATCTGTTGGAATCATGGGAATGCAAGGAATAAGAATAGCCTCATCCTCAAAAGGCCCTGTCAAGATTGTTGTCTCTATTAAGTTTTCCATTGTTTTTTTTACGGCAAGTGGCGATCCATTGCAAAACATTGGTGGGCTAATGTTTCGTAACAGTATTATCGGTACGCCTATTTTTAGTTCTAGTATGTGTGGTGGAATCCCTGGGAATTTAAAAATTCAGATGGGTAATTAACCGTTTCATTTGGTTCCAGAACTGTGTCGACTGACTTGTAAATGACTGCCTGGTCTCAAATCTTGGTCAAAATAAAATTGTTGATTTCGTGGAGGTCTTTATTCTCGGCTGCCAGAATCGCTCGTTCACTTTGCAATTTATGATTTTTATAATTGGTTAGAATATTCGGAAATACATTTTTAACCAATTCATTTTTGGACGTCACTAAATTACAGAATTCAGCAGGCAGTTGTATACGTCCTGAAATTGAGTCTACTGGAAGCTTTCCGTTTCCAATTGCCAGCAATTGATCTGAAAATATTTCAGCAGATTCATCGTTTTGCAATTGCACACGTATATTTATAGTTAATTTTAATGTCTTATTCATTTTCTCCTTCCTGTGTATCTTATATAATAATATAAAATTAATAATAATATAAAAATAATATAGTTTATTATTAATGTCATTATTAATTATATTGCAATTTGTTCATTTTTCAGAAGCAGTATATGTTATTGAGAAAGGCATGCATGTTTGAACTTTACTTTCCATGAAGACGAAGGGCATTCAGGTGAGCCTTTCAAAATTACTCTTCAAGAGGACTTGCTCACTAGAAAGATTTCTCAACTTTCTTAATTTTGCAAGGGAACCTTTCGATTGGTTTTAGAAAAAGTAGTGTTTATTGATGTCCAATTTTGAACTCTGAGGGTTTTAACCGACTATTTAGAAAGCTATAGGAGAGAGACAGAGTTTAAACCCTATTATCAACTTAGATCGTCGTACGAAAAACCAGTTGGCACATCTATCAATATCAAAAGAAAATTTTTTCACATGCTGACCAATGGTCATCCTAACGCTGGTACCAATCTCCGGATTCTGTGCTTTCAAGCGTAAGTGTAATGCAATGTTGGGGGCCTAGAGGGGTAATATTTATGTTATTTGCCATAGTAAAGATAAACGATAATCAGGCACCTTTTTCGTGAGCAATCGATACCGGTTTGGAAAGTCAGTGAAAGTGAAAAGTCGGGATTTAAAATGAGAGCTCTAAGTCACGACGTCCTTCTAAACATCAAAATTCATTAAGATCCCATCACCCATTCGTAAGTTAAAAATACCTCAATTGTTCTAATTTTTCCTCTCCCTACAGCCCCCCAGATGGTCGAATCGGGGAAAACAACTTTATTAAGTCAGTTTGTGCAGCTCCCTGACACGCTTACCAATTTTCATCGTCCTAGTACGTCCAGAAGCACCAAACATGCCAAAGCACTGAACCCAACGACCTAACTCCCCCAAAGAGAGCAGATCCAGTCCGTTTACTTCAATCACGTATCTGCGACATTTATAAGCGTTTTCAAAAATTACCGGTTTCCCCCTCCAACTCTCCTCAATGTCAACAGATCTGGTCGGGATTTGAAACAAGAGCTCTGAGACATGAGTTTCATCTGAATATCAAATTTCATTAAGATCCGGTCACGAGTTCTTAAGTTAAAAATACCTCAATCTCTCTAATTTTTCCAAATTAACAACCCCTAGCTCCCTCAAAGATAAAGGATTGGTTCCAATTATGTCTATCTTGTATCCCTAACTTGTGCTTATTCTTCCCATCAAGCTTCATCCCGATATCTCCACTCAAAGCGTTGTCTAAGATTTCCAGTTTCCAAAATTTCTGTTTCCCTCCTCCAGCCCTCTATGTCCCTTAATCCGATTCGAATTGAAAATGGAGCATCTGAGACACAAGATTCTTTGATGTATAAAGTTTCGTTAAGATCCGATCACCCTTTCGTAGATACCTCGATTTTCACGTTTTCCAAGAATTCCGGTTTCCCCCTCCAGCTTCCTTCAATGTCACCGGATCAGGTCGAGATTTAAAATGAGAGTTCTAAAGCACAAGATCCTTCTAGATATCAAATTAAGTAGATATCATTAAGATCTGATTACCCGTTCGTAAGTTAAAAATGCCTCATTTTTTCTAATTTTTCCAAATTACTTCCCCCCTGGGATGATTCTTCCCACCAATTTTCATCCTGATCTCTCAGCTTTAAGTGTTTTCCAACATCCCCCCCCCCTAATGACACTGGGGTCGGGATTTAAAATAAGAGATCTGAGTTTCGAAGTCCTTCTAAATACGAAATTTCATTAAGGTAAGATCACTCTTTTGTAAGTCAAAAATAGCTGATTTTTCTAATTTTTGGAATCAACCTTCTCCCTCCCAAACTACCCCGAAGAGAGCAAATCCGTTCCGGTTATATCAATCCGGTATCTAGGCCTTTTGCTTATTTTCCCCGCCAAGTTTCATCCCGATCCCTCCAATCTAAGCGTTTTCCAAGAATTTAGGTTCCGACCCCCCCCCAACTTCCCCTTCACCAGATCCAGTCGGGATTTAAAATAATAGATTTGAGACATATTATCCTTCCAAACATCAAATTTCATTAAGATCCGATCACTCCTCGTAAGTTAAAAATACCTAATTTTCAAAATTAACCCCACCCCAACTCCCCAAAGAAAGCGGATCCGTTCCGGTTATGTCAATCACACATCTAGGACTTATGATTATTTTCCCCATCAAGTTTCATCCCGATCCCTCCACTCTAAGCCTTTTTCAAGAATTTAAGTCCCCCAAAACTCCCCCCAATGTCAACAGATCCTGTCGGGATTTGAATTAATAGCTCTGCGACATGATATCCTTCTAATTATCAAATTTCATTAAGATCTGATCACTCCTTCGTAAGTTAAAAATACCTCGTTATTTTTTTATTTTTGAGAATTAACCCTCCTCCCCCATCTCCCCCAAAGAGAGCGGATCCGTTCTGGTTATGTCAAAAACGTATCTAGGACTTACAATTATTTCACCACCAATTTTCATCCCGACGCCTCCACTATAAGTGTATTCGAAGATTTTAGGTTCTCCCCCAACCCCCCCAATGTCATCGGATTCAGTCGGGATTTAAAACAAGAGCTCCAAGACACAGTATCTTTCCAAAAATCAATATTCATTAAGATCCGATTGCTCCTTCGTAAGTTAAAAATACCTCATTTTTTCTAATTTTTCAAAAGTAACCCTCCCACCCCCCAAAAGAGAGCGGATCTGTTCCGGTTATGCCAATCACGTATCTAGGACTTGCACTTATTTTCCCCAGCAAGTTTCATCCCGATCCCTCCACTTTAATCGTTTTCGAAGATTTAAGGTTCCACCCCCCCCCCCCAACTCACCCTTCATCAGATCCGCTTGGAATTCAAAATAAGAACTCTGAGACATTACGTATCTCGGACTTATGATCATTTTTCCCGTCAAGTTTCACCCCGATCCCTCCACTCTAAGCCTTTTCCAAGATTTTAGGTCCCCCCAACTCCCCTAAATGTCACCGGATCTGGATTTAAAAAAGAGCTCTGCGAAATGATATCCTTCTAAACACCAAATTTCATTAAGATCTGATCACTCCTTCGTAAGTTAAAAATACCTCGTTTTTTCTTTATTTTTCAGAATTAACCTTCCTCCTCCCAACTCCCCCGAATAGTGCGGATCCGTTCCCAGTTATGTCAATCACGTATCTAGGACGTAAGACTATTTTTACCACCAAGTTGCATTCCCATCCCTCCACTCTAAGCATTTCCGAGATTTTAGGTTCTCCCCCAACTCCCCCCAATCTCATCGGATCCGGTCGGAATTTAAAACAAGAGCTCCAAGACACCATATCCTTCCAAGGAAAGAATTTCATTAACATCCTCCTTCGTAAGTTAAAAACACCTAATTTTTACTAATTTTTAAAAATCAAGCCTCCCGACCCCCCTAACTCCCCCAAAGAGAGCGGATCCGTTCCGGTTATGTCAATCACGTATCAAGGACTTACGATTATTTTTACCAACAAGTTTCATCCCGATGCCTCCACTCTAAGAGTTTTCCGAGATTTTAGGTTCCCACTCAATTCTCCCCAGTGTCGTCGGATCCAGTCAGGATTTAAAATAAAACTCTGAGACACGATATTCTTCCAAATTTCAAGTTTCATTAAGATCCGATCCCTCCTTCGTAAGTTAAAAAACCTCATTTTTTCTAATTTTTCAGATGAACCCTCCCCCCCCCAACTCCCCCAAATATAGCAGATTCGTTCCGGTTATGTCAATCACTTGTCCAGGACTTCTTTTTATTTTTCCCACCAAGTTTCATCCCGATCCCTCCAGTCTCAGCGTTTTCCAAAATTTTATGCTCCGCCCTCCAGCTCCCCTCAATATTACCGGATCTAGTCGGCGTTTAAAATAAGAGCTTTTAGACACGATCTCCTTCCAAAAATTAAATTTCATTAAGATCCCATAACCCATTCGTAAGTTAAAAATACTTAATTTTTTCTATTTTTCCGAAACAAACGGCCCCCCACTCCCCTCCCCCCAGAGAGTCAAATCGCAAAAACGATTTTCTAATTTAATATGGTCCCGTCCCTGATAAAACTGTCAAATTTCATCGTCCTAGCTTACCTGGAAAAGCCTGAAGTAGCAAAACCGGGACAGACCGACAGAATTTGCAATCGCTATATGTCACTTGGTTAATACCAAGTGCAAAAAGGGTACTAGAACTTCGGAATCCCTATCAAATGAACTCCATCCGATTCAAAGCTTATATGACCACTCGTTCCAAAAAAACCTTATATACCCCGGGATATAACTTACAACCCTTACCCATGGGCTCTGGGGTGTCCACCCAAAAGACATTGCTATATGATTTTTGGACTTCTGGCAACAAAATGGCTGTCTCACAATTTCAATTAACTGTGTTTTAAGAAAAGAGAATGTCAGGGAGGGGGGCTGTTTGCTCTCCCTCATATCTGACTCTTAAAAAGGAAACTAGAACTATACAATTCAAATTAAACGAGCCTCTTTTAAAGTTCACATGACCACCCCTTCCATAAAAACCTGATATGCCCCTGGGGCAAAACTTACAACCCTTACCCTCAGACTCTGGGGGATTCTTTCCGCCCCATAGGCATTATTATATGGTATTCAGACGATTTTTGAACAAATGGCTGTCTCAAAATTTTCTCAGATGTTTTTCTGGAATGTAAGATGTAGGAGGGGCTGCCCCGATCATTTTGAGTCTTAAAAAAGGAACTAGAAACATATGATTTCCAATTTAATGAGCTCTATCAGAGAGTTTAAACAACCACCCTTTCCATGAAAACCTTACGTGCCCTCGGGGCATAACTTATAAACCTTGCGCTGAGGGCTGTGAGGGGAGGAAGCTGTCAGTATCAAAGACATAATTTTCAGACCTTTCAACTATGCTAAACAAAATGGCTATCTTTGATTTTTGATCAGATGTGTTTGGGAATTCATGGGCGGGGGGGTGTTTGGAGGCTTGTTGCACTCCGATCACTTTTGACTATAAAAAAAGGAACTAGACGTTTCAATTTTCCATCGAATGAGCCTTTTCTTACATTCCTAAGACAACAAATGGTCATCTCAAAATTTCTGTCTGATGCATATCAGTAAACCACGAGGCAGAGGCGGGGTGATTATCCAACTTTTGATCACTCTCAATTAAAAAAAAACAACACAACATTAGAACTTCTGATTACCAATCCAAAGTCCAATAGCCCCCCTCCGAAGTTTCAACGATCACTCCTTCTATCTAAACCTTATATAACCCCTGGGCATTACTTACAGCCCATGCCTTGAGGGTTCTGGAGTGATGATCATCCTCAAAGACATAATTCTGGACCTTTCAACTACGTTGAACAGAATGGTCAGCTTAAAATTTCGATTGGAGGTGTTTGGGGAAATGGCGGGCGTGGGAGGGGTGTTAGTCGCCTTCCAATCACTTTTCTATTAAAAACGGCAATAGCCCTTCTAATTTCCAACAGAATGCGCCCTTTTCGAAGTTTCTACGCCAAATCATTCGATACGAAGTGCCTTGTTATAAAACCAAAAAAATAAATAATTTTCGAGCTTGCAACTGGACAATTCCCGTATAAATATGACTTAGTTTTTTTCTTTATATTATTTTGTCTGATTTGAAACTAATATATTTTTTCTTTATTACAAATTTCACAAGATTATATCTACATAGTTGTAAATTTTCGAAAAATCATAAATATAAATATAAATGAATCGTAAATTAACATAAATGAAGAAGAAATTCCAAAACTTATCAAATTCATTGCTGGCAAGGATATTATAGATATTGATACCCAAGAATTATTTTTGGTTGACAAATACGATTCAGGAACAAGATTTAAGCTGTTTTGCGATGACGTCAATTTTGACTTTTCGGCTAATACCAGTTTACAGATGTTTGTCAGCTTCAGTTCATAATCATATCATTATGATAAATCATAAATCTTCCTTGTGACACGCGGGATTGAACCAGGAAACCTTTAATTCAGAGACATGGCGTCATCCACTACGCTGTCAAAAGGTATGTGGTATTTTAAATTTTCTAATATATGGTTCATATAATTTTGATAAAAGAAATGCAATGGATTATGTATAGATACCTTCAAATGCAATGAAATGCAATGGATTATATACCTTCTTAGTTTACGGCAGATTTGAGGAATCATTTAAAATATCTATGTAATGGTTAAAGAGATTGATCTTAAACTTAAATATTATCTGTAGAAATTCCATCAGAGTATCATGTCTGCAGTATATTGTGGACAGCTTGGGAGATGAAGTTTAGACTTTCATATACTTTTGGGTAAGGTAATAGAGAGTCTGAGGAAAAGCAAAATCAAATTTAACATGGATGGAAGAGAGAAGGGGCTAAAAAAAATATTTGTCTCCTTTCCAGACAAAAATAAAGAAAAATTAAGATTATAATATCCTATTAGGCCTATACTAATGCACAGTTCTGCAGCCAGATAAATCAGAAGACACTTTGTGCTGTTTTAGTTTTTTAGTTTCTAATTTAAGTTTTAATTTAGTTTTTTTTTTAAATGAGAGTGATCAAAGGTTGAATACTCCTCCCCTACGCCTCGTAGTTTACCGATATGCATCTGATAGAAATTTTTAGATGGTCATTTCTTGTCTTAGAAACTTATGAAAAGGCTCATTCGATGGAAAATCGAAAGGTTTAGTTCTTTTTTTTTATTACTCAAAAGTGATCAGAGTGCAACAAGTGCCCCCCCCTCTCCACGCCCATTAATTCCCAAAACATATCTGATCAAAATTTTAAGATTGCCATTTTTTTAGCATAGTTGAAGGGTCTGAAATATATGTCTTTGATACTGACGGCTCCCTCTCCTCCCCCCCCCGCCAAAGACCTCAGCGCAAGGTTTATAAGTTATGCCCTGGGGGCATATAAGATTTTTATGGAAAGGGTGGTTGTTTAAACTCTCTGAAAGGGCTCATTAGATTGGAAATTATACATTCTAGTTCCTTTTTTAAGAGTCAACGTGATCGGGGCCGCCCCTCTCCTACGTCTTACATTCCAGAAAAACATCCAATAAAATTTTGAGACAGCCATTTGTTCAAAAATCGTCCAAAGATCATATAATAACGCCTCTGGGGTGGAAGGAATCTACCAGAGTCTGGGGGTAAGGGTTTTAAGTAATGCCCCAGGGACATATCAAGTTTTTATGGAAGGGGTGGTCATGTGAACTTTAAAAGAATCCCATTTAATTTGAAATGTATATTTCAAGTTTCCTTTTTAAGAGATCTTCTGATAAAGAGGTTTGTTGGGGGAGGGGAGAAGGAGCTGTCAGTATCAAAGACATAATTTTCAGACCTTTCAACTGTGTTAAACAAAATGGCTATCTTAAAATTTTGATCAGACGTGTTTTGGGAATTGATGGGCGTGGGGGGGGGGCACTGTTGCACTCCGATCACTTTTGACTAATAAAAAAAGAACTAGACCTTTCAATTTTCCATCGAATGAGCCTTTTCTTAAGTTTCTAAGACAAGAAATGACCATCTATTTTCCTAAATAAGGCAAATTTTCTCAGGCTCGTAACTTTTGATGGCTAAGACTAAACTTGATGAAACTTATATATTTAAAATCAGCATTAAAATGCGATTCTTTTGATGTAGCTATTGATATCAAAATTCAATTTTTTAGAGTTTTGGTTCCTATTGAGCCGGATCGCTCCTTACTACAGTTCGTTACCACGAACTGTTTGATAGGTAATGTTTGCCTGAAATATCCCGTTAGCAATATTAATGAGCTGCCAAAGGGTTTCGAATTCCCTCGCAAATCTCTCAAAGATTGATCCAGAGCCTCGAGCGATTTTTCGTGTGCCATTGTGCACTCGTCCCAAATAATAAGTTTGCATTGCTGCAATACTTTATCCATCCCAGATGATTTGGAAATATTGCATGTGGGAGTATCTGTTGAATGAAAATTCAGAGGCAATTTCAAAGCAGAATGAGCAGTTCTTCCACCAGGCAGCAACGTTGCGGCTATTCCGGACGACGCAATTTCCAACACTATGTCCTTTTTTGATCGAATTGATGCCAGAATCAATTTTATCACAAACGTTTTACCAGTACCTCCTGGCGCATCCATAAAGAAGATTTCTTCAACGTTGTTATCGACACAATGCATTATCTTATCATAAGTGTACTTTTGCTCCGACGTTAACTTAGAAATGATATTTTGTACATACGACAATAGATCACTCGTGTTGTATTTCTGTTCACTATCCAATTCTACACATGTTGAAACAGCAGCGTTACGATTAGGTGAAGGCATTCCCAAACCCTGAAGGGGTTTTTTTGCCATACATACGCACAAATCTTCAATAATAACTAAAGTGTAGTTATAAATTTCTGATGTAAAATCAAAAGTCATATCTGACGTCTCAAGCCGTTTTCGACGGAGTATATCCTCTCCATCTTAATTGTTCTGAATTTAGCGTTCCGTGTGTGACTTCTTTAAGGGGGTTGGGCATTACCCTTACTGACAATTTAGTCTCTTTTCGTAATAAAATTGTTTCTGATGCTAAGGTATTGTATTGTATCAGATTAACGACGCTTCTTGACCACTAAGGTCCCTGCGTATGCCCTGCAGTGCATTCCTGCAGCGTGATTCGATCTCTGGGTTCCGTATTACCAAGCTAAGGTCAAATCCACTGCGCAACCACAGGACTCTGATGCTAAGGTTAAACTTCAAGTGGGTTATTCTAAAATTGTTGCGAAGAGGGGGTAATAAAACCGCAAAGCCCAATCAAAAATTTATTCTTGCTTTTGTGGTCACTCGGTTTTCTATCTTTCTGGATTGTCTCCTGTTTTAAAAAGAAAAGATTTAAAGGCTCTCAAGTCATCTTATTTTCGTTTCCACCGATTTTTGTTGTATCTTCCTCCTTGGTACAAGAACAGTGATATGGTGACAAATTGTGGGGCTCCAGATTTATTAAATAAACTTAAAGTGCTACACCAGAAACTATCGACTCGATACATTTTACTATTAACCCTTTTCATGGTCTTCTAAAATGTTTTCTACAGTAATTTAATGTGTTATCAGAAATTGTTTTTTTTTGTTTTTTTTTGTGCGTTTGTTTTATACTATGCTGTTTCAAGCGGGTCACAAATAATTTATTATTATGATTAATTACAATGCCAAAAAGATGTTTTTCTACAAAACTGTTTAAAAAAGCCCCCCCCCCCCCCCCCCCCAATTGACGCCTATGTAATCTATTTAATAAACTGTGATTGGATTTGAAGGTCTTTTATAGTTCATGCACTTAATGTGTGGTTTATCTTTATATTTTAAACCAATGGTTTCATTTATAGAGGCTAAAGTGTATCTAATAACCCAACTGAACTGTAAATCAAATACTATTAGAAACAAATATCAGTTATAATAAACATTGCTTCAAGCATATTTGTAAACCACAAAAGAAACAACAAAAGAAAAACAAAGAAACAACAAAAGAAACAACAAGAGAAAACAAAAAATTGAATAATAGCACATAGCATAATTGCAAAGCCCAGGTCATGCTGGGATTAATAATAGCACAATTGCAAAGCCCGGGTCATGCTGGGATTAATTACGGCTGCGTGGTATAAGAACAAGGAAAAGTGTATTTTTTTGCATATTTATCCGCGTTATATCTCGAAAACATGTAGTTATATTAAGTGTAGTTTTGATCATGTTGGCCTGTGTTGTCTTTTATCATGTACAAGCCCCCCCGCGCGCGTAAGTCGTTACGCGCCATATTAGTTACGCGCCATTGTAGCAGTGTCCCTGTGTCCCACCTGTGAATAGAGATAGATATAAATATATATTTTTAACTACGTAAAACATAAGAATATACAACATTCTTCGCTGTCCCATTGTCTGTGAATATAAATAGCATTTATATTCCCTGTGTCCCGGTCGTCATTTGTGTCCTGGTGTCCCAGTTTGTATTTTCTCTTTGAGTGTCCCGGTCGTCATTTATATTCCCTTTGTCCCAGTGTCCCGGTCGTCATTTGTGTCCCGGTGTCCCGGTCTGTAATTTCTATTCAAACAATCCCTGTGTCTCAGTCGTCAATTATATATCCCGCCTGTACCCCGGCGTCCCTGTTGTAGTTGTGTCCCTGCGTCCCGGTCGTCATTTATATTCCCGGTCGTGATTTGTGTCCGGGTGTCCCAGTCTGTAATTTTTCTTTGAGGTTCCTGGTCGTCATTTATATTCCCTCTGTGTCGGTCGTCATTTGTGTCCCGGTCTGTAACTTATCTTTGAGTGTTTTTTCTTTTTAGTTTTTTTTAGTTTTTTACATTTTTTCAGTTTTTTTTTCTTCTTTATTTTTCAGCGTCACTATGAAGTACATATTGCCGAAACTTCAGTCATTTTACAATTAAACATTTTTCCGTGAACGCATGTCTTAAATACCATTAATGACGTCACCGCCAAAGCAAAAATGACGACAACTAATTTCATGACGTCAGCCGACACAGAAACATGACGTCACCTGATCCACAGATCCACAGACAGACAACTTATTTTTATATATATAGATTGACCGGTATGTTCAAGAAAGCAGCTATAAACAACAGCACGAAGGGAAAATGTTGTTCTTAATCATCATATTAATCGTTCAGAGCCTTTTAATTATTTTTTATTTTTTAAGCAACAATTCCAAAACTGAGTCGGTGCCAAAAAACTTGAGGCGAGGGGACAATCTGCCCCCTCATCTGAAATTACGCTACTGGACCCCTTCTTCGTGGATCAGACTGTAAGTTATGCCCAGGGGTATAGAAGACTTATATAGAAAAGGATGATCGTATAAACTACAGAGGGGGTTCATTGGATTACTAATCAGAAGTTTTAGTGCCTTTTTTGAAATTACGAGTGATGGTAATGTGGACACCCTCCCCCCCCACACACACACACAAACACATCGTATTACCCGAAATGCATCTGATAGAAACTTTGAGATGGCTATTTGTTGTCGTAGAAACTCTGAAAAAGGGTCATTCGATTAGAAATTGAAAGGACTAGTGCATTTTTAATAGTCAAAAGTGATCGGAGGTCAGAAATCCCCCCCCACGCCCATCAATTCCCAAAACACGTCTTATAAAAATTTTAAGATAGTCATTTTGTTTAGCGTAATTGAAAGGTCTGAAAATTATGCCTTTGATAATGACAACCCCCCTCCACAGCCCTCAGCGCAAGGGTTGTAAGTTATACCTCGAGGGCATATAAGGTTTTTATGGAAAGGTTTGTTGTTTAAGCTCCTTATAGGGCTCATTGGATTAGAAACCATATGTTCTAGTTCTTTTTTTAAGAGTCATCGTGATCGGAGCAGCACCTCCACCCCACCCCCCCTCTAAGTCTTGTATTCTATTAAAAGATCTGATATTCCCTAGGGGCATATCAGTTTCTTATGTAAGTGGTGGTCATATGAACTTTACAAGAGGCTCATTGAATTTGAAATGCACAGTTCTAGTTCCCTTTTTAAGAGTCGAATATGACAGAGAGCAACTAGCCCTCCTCCCTGAAATCCTCTTTTCTTAAAACAAATTTAATTGAAATTGTGAGACATCCATTTCGTTACCAGTAGTAAGGGTTGTAGGTTAAGTCGCGGGGCATATAAGGTTTTTGGGAACGAGAGGTCATATAAGCTATGAATCGGATAGACCTCATTTGACTGGAGTTTCGAAGTTCCAGTACCCTTTTTAATAGATAAAAATGAATGGAGTTCAATCAGCCCCTCCTAAGCCTATCATTTCCCAAAACATATCTGATTAAAATTTTGAGAGATCTATTTCGTTCAGCCTTTTTAAAAGGTCCAGTAATTATGTCTGAGGATGTCAAACTGTCCAAAGTTCTCAGGGCAAGGGTTGTAACTTAGGCAATTTTTTCATAGTTTAGAAGCAGTATATGTTATTGAGAAAGGCATGCATGTTTGAACTTTACTTTCCATGAAGACGAAGGGCATTCAGGTGAGCCTTTCAATATTACTCTTCAAGAGGAAAGAAAGATTTCTTAAATTTCTTAATTTTGCGAGGGAACCTTTCGCTTGGTTTTAGAAAACCAGTGTTTATTGATGTCCAGTTTTGAACTCTGAGGGTTTTAACCGATTATTTAGGAAGCTATAGAAGAGAGACAGGGTTTAAATCCTATTAACAACTTGGATCATCGTGCCCAAATCCGTTGGCCGGATCCAATGCCAAAATTCAATTTATCAATATCAAAAGAAAACATTTTCACATGCTGACCAATGGTCAGCCTAACGCTGGTACCAATCTCCTGATTCTCTGCTTTCATTCGTAAGTGTAATGCAAGGTTGGGGGCCAGGTGGGGGCCTAGAAGAGTAATATTGATCTTATTTGCCATAGTAAAAATAATTGATAATCAGGCACCTTTTTTATGAGCAAACGATTCCGGTTTCAGAAAGTCAGACAAAAACAACTTTATGTAACAAGTACTACTGACAGAAAATGAAAACTTAACAATGAATCTCTAATGACTCTAGGCAACGCAATAACACTGCCAAGATTAATTGTCCAGTTGAAATCTTATTCTGAATTGACGTATTGACGTCAAATTTTTTATATATTCTCAAATATTATATTAAATAATACTTACGTCTATTCATATAAAACCGTCAATTAAGAAAAACTAAATAAAAATTAATACGCCCCATTGACAATTTATTAGCACATAGTGTCTTTTGATTTATTCCAACTTGCCCCTCAGTGTTACCGGAGAGTTCCAACTCGATTCCCCAACCTGCTCTCAATATATTACAGGCACGGTATTTTGATTACCTGTGTATATTTAGTCCTATAACTTAGGGCAACATCTTTCTCACTATTCTCTGAAGGTATCAACTTAAACTCTTAGTTGTTCCTGAAACATTGCAGATGCAATACTTTAAGAGCCTGGCAGCACAAAGTATCTTTTGATTTATCTAGCTGCAGAACTGTGCATAATTATAAGCTGAAGGGGAGCTTATAGTTTTACAATTATTTTTTTATATCTGGAAAGGAGCTTTTGCTTGTAGATCAGTAACCTCTTTTCGTACATCTTGAGCATATTTTTCTATGGGTTCACCAAACTTCTTTATCATAAAAGAACTCTTAAAAAGGAGACTAGAACAATACATTTCAAATCAAATGAGTTTCTTGTAAAGTTCACATGACCACCCCTTCCATAAAAACCTGATAAGCCACTGGGGCAAAACTTTAAACCCTTCCCCCCAGACTCTGGGGAATTCTTTCCACCCAAAAGGCATTATTATATGATCTTCGGATGATTTTTGAACAAATGGCTGTCTCAAAATTTTATTGGACGTTTTTCTGGAATATAAGAAGCAGAGGGGGGGGGGCTGCCCCGGTCACTTTGAATCTTAAAAAAGGAACTAGAACATATGAATTCCAATCTAATGAGTCCTATCAGAGAGTTTAAACAAAACCCTTTCCATAAAAACCTTATATGCCTTCGGGGCATAGCTTATAAACCTCGCACTGAGGGCTTTGGGGAGGGAGATGGGGCTCTCAGTATCAAAGACATAAATTTCAGACCTTTCAACTATGCTAAACAAAATGACTATCTTAAAATTTTGAGCCAATGTGTTTTGGAAATTGATGGGCGTGGGGGGGTAGGGGGGCTTGCTGCACCCCGATCACTTTTGACTAATAAAAAAAGAACTACACCTTTCAATTTTCCATCGAATGAGCCTTTTCTTAAGTTTCTAAGACAACAAATGACCATCTCATCAGATGCATATTGGTAAACTACGAGGCATGGGGGGGGGGGGGGTATTCAACCTTTGATCTCTCTCAATTTAAAAAAAAAACATTAGAACTTGTGATTAGCAATCCAATGTCCAATAGCCCCCCTCTGAAGTTTAAGTTTGTGCCTGGCAGCACAAAGTGTCTTCTGATTTATCTAGCTTCAGAACTGTGCATAAGTAGAGGCCTAATAGGAGCTTATAGTTTTAATTTTTCTTTATTTTGTCTGGAAAGGAGACAAATATTTTTTTAGCCCCTTCCTTCTTCCATCCATGTTAAATTTAATTTTGGTTTTCCTCAGACTCTCCATTACTTTACCCAAAAGTATATGAAAGTCTAAACTTCATCTCCCAAGCTGTCTCCAATATACTGCAGATATGTTACTCTGATGAAATTTATACAGATAATATTTACGTTTTAGATCGATCTCTTTAACCATTACATAGATATTTTAAATGATTCCTCAAATCTGCCGTAAACTAAGAAGTGACTATACATAATCCATTGCATTTCTTTCATCAAAAGTATATGAACCAAATATTAGAAAATTCAAAATACCACATACCTTGTGACGGCGTAGTGGATAACGCCGTGCCTCTTGACCAGAAGTTTGCTGGTTCAATCCCGCGTCTCATAAGGAAGTGACCTTAATACATGAGCAAAATTAATTTTTTTGGAAAAATTATAACTATGTAAATATAATGTTTTGACATTTTCTAATAAAGAAAAAACATATTAGTTTTAAATTAGACAAAATAAACATAAGAAAAGAACTAAGTCATACTTATACGGAAAATGTCCAGTTGTAAGTTCAAAAATTATTTATTTTTTTGGTTTTATAACAGGGCACTTCGTATCGAAGGAATTGGCGTAGAAACTTCGAAAAGGGCTCATTCTGTTGGAAATTAGAAGGGCTAGTGCCGATTTTAATAGACGAAAGTGATTGCAAGACAACTAACACCCTTCCCACGCCTGCTATTTCCCCAAACACCTCCAATCGAAATTTTAAGATAGCCATTCTGTTCAACGTCGTTGAAAGGTCTGAAATTATGTTTGAGGATAACAACCACCCCAGAGTCCTCAAGGTAAGGGCTGTAAGTAATACCCGGGGTAAATAACGTTTATATAGAAAGATTGATCGTTTATGCTACGGAGGCTGGCAATTGGACATTTGATTGGTAATCAGAAGTTCTAACGTTTTTTTTTAAATTGAGAGTTATCAAAGGATGGATACCCCCCCTTGCTTCTTTGTTTACCGATATGCATCTGATAAAAATTTTGAGATTGCCATTTGTTGTCTTAGAAACTTTAGAAAAAGTTCATTCGATGGAAAATTAAAAGGTCTAGTACCATTTCATTATTAGTCAAAAGCGATCGGAGTGCAACAAGCCCCCCCCCTTCACGCATACCAATTAGCAGAACGCATCTGATCAAAATTTTAAGATAGCCATTTTATTTAGCGTAGTTGAAAGGTCTGAAAATTATGTCTTTGATACTGACAGCTGCCTCCCCCTCCCACTGCCCTCAGCGCAAGGTTTATAAGTTATGTCTCGAGGGCACATAAGGTTTTTATGGAAAGGGTAGCTATTTAAACTCTATGATAGGGCTTTTTAGATTGGAAATCGCAGCCCCCCCCCCCCTACGTCTTATATTCCAGAAGAACATCCGATAAAATTTTGAGACAGCCATTTGTTCAAAAATCGACCGAAGATCATATAATAATGCCTTTGGGGTGGAAAGAATCCCCGAAAGTCAGGGGGTAAGGGTTGTAAGTTATGCCCCAGGGGCATATCAGATTTTTATGGAAGGGGTGGTCATCCGCTGTCTTTACTACTACTACTTCTATTGATCCTATTCATACGGCTAATAGCACTGAGAAGAAAATATGATAACATACAGGTTATCAATAGGACATATCTGCAACGTATTAAGTTGTGTTATGATAATTGTATTAAGTTGAAACCTCTGGGACTTGATGAGAGGAATGTTCTGCCGATATGTTAATGCTACTACTAGTAATATCAATACTATTACTACTGCAACTACTATTACAACTATGCCTAGAGGTATGAAGGTGAAATTTTCGAAGAATTTTGAGGGGGAAGGTGAACTGAATCACAAGACACGTTATGCCTTCATTACAATTTGATTTGATAAGCCCTGTCACTTTTTTTCAAACCTTGGATATAGCTTTCAATCGTTTTCATTTAGATTTGTTTTGATATTTTTTGTCATATGTCCTCTAACCGCAGATCTTGTTTGTGCTTCATTTTCGTGCATTATGATCTAAGACACATTTCTATGCATTTTGTTTTAGCTGTTCGGATTCATTCGCAATCATCTGTAATTTTGAATTCATTCAATGTAATAATAAATTCATTCCAAAGAGCCAAAATAAATTCATTCTATTCCAGGGTGGTTAAGAAATTCAGTTTTGAATTCATTTTCTCCTTCCTGTGTATCTTTACAGACGCTAAAATAAGATATATATATATATATATATATATATATATATATATATATCTATATATATAAAAATAAGTTGTCTGTCTGTGGATGTGTGGATGGATGTGTGGATGGATGTGTCAGGTGACGTCACCTGAAAAAACTGGATTAGGTGACGTCAAAACTGAAAAAACTAAAAAAAGGCAAAAACTACAAAAAAAACTAAAAACTAATAAAAAAAATAAAAAAGCTAAAAAACTAAAAAAACTATAAAGGTAAAAACCAATAAAAAACTAAAAAAAAAACTGAAAAAACTAAAAAAAGGCAAAAACTACAAAAAAAAACTAAAAACTAATAAAAAAAGTAAAAAAGCTAAAAAACTAAAAAAACTAAAAAAACTAAAAAAAGGTAAAAAACTAAAAAAAATAAAAAATAAAAAAAAACTAAAAAAAAGGAAAAAACTGAAAAATAAGCTAAAATAAAGGTAAAAACCAATAAAAAACTAAAAAAAAAAAAAGGAAAAAACTAATAAATGACGACACTCAAAGAGAAAGCGACCAGGACAAAAAACTAAAAAAAAAGGCAAAAACTACAAAAAAACTAAAAACTAATAAAAAAAATAAAAAAGCTAAAAAACTAAAAAAACTAAAAAAAGGTAAAAAACTAAAAAAACTAAAAACTAAAAAAAAACTAAAAAAGGTAAAAACTAAAAGAACTAAAAAGAAAAAAATAAATGACGACACTCAAAGAGAAAGCGACCAGGACAAAAGGAATGTTCGATTAGCAATCAACAAAGCACCGGGACACAGGGAGTATAAATGACGACCAGGACACAAGTAAAAAAAAAAATTAACAAAACTAAAAAGAAGGTAAAAACTACAAAAAAACTAAAAAGAAAAAAAAACTAAAAACTAATAAAAAAACTAAAAAATCTAAAAATCTAAATAAACTAAAAAAGAAAAAAAAAGGAAAAAAATAAAGGAGAAAAACAAAACTAAAAAACGAATGTATATACAGACCGGTACACCGGGATACAAATGACGACCGGGACACAGGGAATATAAATAACGACCGGGACACAGGGACACAACTACAACGGGGACACCGGGGGAAACAGGGGGATATAAATGACGACCGGGACAAAAAAACTAAAAAGAAATAAAAACTAAAAACTAATAAAAAAAACTAAAAAATCTAAAAATCTAAATAAGCTAAAAAAGAAAAAAAAAGGAAAAAAATAAAGGAGAAAAACAAAACTAAAAAACGAATGTATATACAGACCGGGACACCGGGATACAAATGATGACCGGGACCCGGGACACAGGGAATATAAATGACGACCGGGACACAGGGACACAACTACAACGGGGACACCGGGGGAAACAGGGGGATAACCTGACAATCTATTTATATGCAAAGACAATGGGACAGCAAAGAATGTTGTATATTCGCAAGTTTTACGTAGTTAAAACCATATATATATATATATATCTATATTCACAGGTGGGACATAGGGACACAACTACAATGGCGCGTAACTATTATGGCGCGTAACGACTTACGCGCGCGGGGGGGCTTGGGGGGGGCGCGAAGCGCCCCCACCAACTAGGTGTTGGGGTGGCGCGAAGCGCCACCCCAACAGCTAGTATATATATAAAAATAAGTTGTCTGTCTGTGTGTCTGTCTGTGGATCAGGTGACGTCATGTTTCTGTGTTGACTGACGTCATGTCCGAAGATATACTCCATCGAAAACAGTTAGAGACGTCAGATATGACTTTTGATTTTACATCAGAAATTTATAACTACACTTTAGTTGTTATAGAAGATTTGTGCGTACGTATGGCAAACAAACCTCTTCAGGATTTGGGAATGCCTTCACCTAACCGTATCGCTGCTGTTTCGACATGTGTAGAATTGGATCGTGAACAAAGTTACAGTACGAGTGATCTATTGTCGTATGTACAAAATAACATTTCCAAGTTAACGTCGGAACAAAAAGACATTTATGATACGATAATGCATTGTGTCGATAACAACGTTGGAGAAATTTTCTTTTTGGATGCGCCAGGAGGTACTGGTAAAACGTTTGTGATAAAACTGATTCTGGCATCAATTCGATCTAAAAATGATATAGCGTTGGCAATTGCGTCGTCCGGAATAGCCGCAACATTGCTGCCTGGTGGAAGAACTGCTCATTCCGCTTTGAAATTGCCTCTGAACTTGCATTCTACAGGAACTCCCACGTGCAATATTTCCAAATCATCTGGGATGGGTAAAGTATTGCAGCAATGCAAACTTATTATTTGGGATGAGTGCACAATGGCACACAAAAAATCGCTCGAGGCTCTGGATCAATGCTTGAAAGATTTGCGAGGGAAGTCGAAACCCTTTGGCAGCACCTTAATATTGCTTGAGGGAGATTTCAGGCAAACATTACCTATAATACCTAGATCAACTCCTGCAGACGAAATGAATGCTTGCCTGAAAAATTCTAATTTATGGGCACACGTAAAAACATTAAAATTAACTACAAATATGCGTGTCCGATTGCAAAACGATGACTCTGGTCAAACATTTTCAGATCAATTGCTGGCAATGGGAAACGGAAAGCTCCCAGTAGACTCAATTTCAGGACGTATACAACTACCTGCTGATTTCTGTAATTTAGTGACGTCCAAAAAAGAATTGATTGAAAAAGTATTTCCGAATATTCTAAAAAATTATAAAAATAATAAATGGCTAAGTGAAAGAGCGATTCTCGCACCCAAAAATATAGACGTCCACGAAATCAACAATATTGTTTTGACCAAGATTCAAGACCAGGCAGTCCTTTACAAGTCAGTCGACACAGTTTTGGAACCAAATGAAGCGGTTAATTATCCATCTGAATTTTTAAATTCCATAGATCTTTCAGGGTTTCCACCACACGTGCTACAACTAAAAATAGGCGTACCAATAATACTTTTAA
This sequence comes from Artemia franciscana, assembly GCF_032884065.1. Lineage (NCBI taxonomy): Eukaryota > Metazoa > Arthropoda > Branchiopoda > Anostraca > Artemiidae > Artemia > Artemia franciscana. The sequence continues at coordinate 97,679 of NW_027062884.1, forward strand.
GAAATATAAACCCACCAAAGCTTTGCAATGGCACTCGACTTGCCGTAAAAAAACAATGGAAAACCTAATATAGGCCACAATCCTGACAGGGCCTTTTGAGGGTGAGGCTGTTCTTATTCCTCGCATTCCCATGATTCCAACAGATCTGCCTTTTCAATTTAAAAGATTGCAATTCCCAATTCGATTAGCATTTGCAATCACCATTAACAAAGCTCAAGGTCAATCATTAGAAAAATGTGGGATTGATCTTAATACTGATTGTTTTTCCCATGGACAATTGTACGTTGCATGTTCGAGGGTCGGTAAACCTGACAATCTATTTATATGCAGGGAGAATTGGACAGCGAAGAATGTTGTATATTCGCAAGTTTTACGCAGTTAATTTGTATTTCGGAACCAAATGAAGCGGTTAATTATCCATCGGAATTTTTAAATTCCATAGATCCTTCAGGGTGTCCACCACACCTGCTACAACTAAAAATAGGCGTACCAATAATACTTTTAAGAAATATCAACCCACCAAAGCTTTGCAATGGCACGCGACTTGCCGTAAAAAAAAAAATGGAAAACCTAATAGATGCCACAATCTTGACAGGGCCTTATGAGGGTGAGGCTGTTCTTATTCCTCGCATTCCCATGATTCCAACGGATCTGCTTTTTCAATTTAAAAGATTGCAATTCCCAATTCGATTAGCATTTGCAACCACCATCAACAAAGCTCAAGGGCAATCACTAGAAAAATGCGGTATAGATCTTAATACAGATTGCTTTACCAATGTACAATTGTATGTTGCATCTTTGAGGGTCGGTAAACCTGACAATCTATTTATACGCACAGACAATGGGACAGCGAAGACTGTTGTATATTCACAAGTTTTACGTAGTTAATTTGTATTGTATCTATCTATCTATCTACCTATATAAAAACGAGTTGTGTGTATGCATGTTTGTTTGTTTGTAAAAAGAGCGTTTGCATATGACGTCATTATTAGTACATACGGCTTTGTATATGGACAGACAATGGGAAAGCCAAGAATGTTGTATATTCGCAATTTTTACGTAGTTTGAAACACATATATAAATCTATCTATATTCACAGATGGGACACAGGGACACAACTACAATGGCGCGTAACTAATATGGCGCGTAACTAATATGGCGCGTAACGACTTACGCGCGCGGGGGGGCTTGGGGGGGCGCGAAGCGCCCCACCAACTAGGTGTTGGGGTGGCGCGAAGCGCCACCCCAACAGCTAGTATATATATATATATATATATATACTAGCTGTTGGGGTGGCGCTTCGCGCCACCCCAACACCTAGTTGGTGGGGGCGCTTCGCGCCCCCCCCAAGCCCCCCCGCGCGCGTAAGTCGTTACGCGCCATAATAGTTACGCGCCATTGTAGTTGTGTCCCTATGTCCCACCTGTGAATATAGATATATATATATATATATATGGTTTTAACTACGTAAAACTTGCGAATATACAACATTCTTTGCTGTCCCATTGTCTTTGCATATAAATAGATTGTCAGGTTTACCGACTCTTGAACATACAACATATAATGGTCCATGGGAAAACAATCTGTATTCAGATCTATACCTCATGATTCTAATGATTGCCCTTGAGCTTTGTTGATGGTGATTGCTAATCGACCATTCCCTGTCCCGGTGTCCCGGTCGTCATTTACATCCCCCTGTTTCCCCCGGTGTCCCCGTTGTAGTTCCTTTTGTCCTGGTCGCTTTCTCTTTGAGTGTCGTCATTTATTTTTTTCTTTTTTAGTTCTTTTAGTTTTTACCTTTTTTAGTTTTTTTTTAGTTTTTAGTTTTTTTAGTTTTTTACCTTTTTTTAGTTTTTTTAGTTTTTTTAGTTTTTTAGCTTTTTTATTTTTTTTATTAGTTTTTAGTTTTTTTGTAGTTTTTGCCTTTTTTTTAGTTTTTTCAGTTTTTTAGCTTTTTTATTAGTTTTTAGTTTTTTTTTGTAGTTTTTGCCTTTTTTTAGTTTTTTTAGTTTTTTAGCTTTTTTATTTTTTTTATTAGTTTTTAGTTTTTTTGTAGTTTTTGCCTTTTTTTTAGTTTTTTCAGTTTTGACGTCACCTGATCCAGTTTTTTCAGGTGACGTCACCTGATCCACGATCCACAGATCCACAGACAACTTATTTTTATATATATAGATAGTTTTTTTTTTTTTTACTTATGTCCTGGTCGTCATTTATACTCCCTGTGTCCCGGTGCTTTGTTGATTGCTAATCGAACATTCCTTTTGTCCTGGTCGCTTTCTCTTTGAGTGTCGTCATTTATTAGTTTTTTCCTTTTTTTTTTAGTTTTTTATTGGTTTTTACCTTTATTTTAGCTTATTTTTCAGTTTTTTCCTTTTTTTTAGTTTTTTTTTATTTTTTATTTTTTTTAGTTTTTTACCTTTTTTTAGTTTTTTTAGTTTTTTTAGTTTTTTAGCTTTTTTACTTTTTTTATTAGTTTTTAGTTTTTTTTGTAGTTTTTGCCTTTTTTTAGTTTTTTCAGTTTTTTTTTTAGTTTTTTATTGGTTTTTACCTTTATAGTTTTTTTAGTTTTTTAGCTTTTTTATTTTTTTTATTAGTTTTTAGTTTTTTTTGTAGTTTTTGCCTTTTTTTTAGTTTTTTCAGTTTTGACGTCACCTAATCCAGTTTTTTCAGGTGACGTCACCTGACACATCCATCCATCCATCCACAGACAGACAGACAACTTATTTTTATATAGATAGAAGATAGATAGATATATATATATATATATATATACTAGCTGTTGGGGTGGCGCTTCGCGCCACCCCAACACCTAGTTGGTGGGGGCGCTTCGCGCCCCCCCCAAGCCCCCCCGCGCGCGTAAGTCGTTACGCGCCATAATAGTTACGCGCCATTGTAGTTGTGTCCCTATGTCCCACCTGTGAATATAGATATATATATATATATATATGGTTTTAACTATGTAAAACTTGCGAATATACAACATTCTTTGCTGTCCCATTGTCTTTGCATATAAATAGATTGTCAGGTTATCCCCCTGTTTCCCCCGGTGTCCCCGTTGTAGTTGTGTCCCTGTGTCCCGGTCGTCATTTATATTCCCTGTGTCCCGGGTCCCGGTCATCATTTGTATCCCGGTGTCCCGGTCTGTATATACATTCGTTTTTTAGTTTTGTTTTTCTCCTTTATTTTTTTCCTTTTTTTTTCTTTTTTAGCTTATTTAGATTTTTAGATTTTTTAGTTTTTTTTATTAGTTTTTAGTTTTTATTTCTTTTTAGTTTTTTTGTCCCGGTCGTCATTTATATCCCCCTGTTTCCCCCGGTGTCCCCGTTGTAGTTGTGTCCCTGTGTCCCGGTCGTTATTTATATTCCCTGTGTCCCGGTCGTCATTTGTATCCGTCCTGGTCGTCATTTATACTCCCTGTGTCCCGGTGCTTTGTTGATTGCTAATCGAACATTCCTTTTGTCCTGGTCGCTTTCTCTTTGAGTGTCGTCATTTATTTTTTTCTTTTTTAGTTCTTTTAGTTTTTACCTTTTTTAGTTTTTTTTTAGTTTTTAGTTTTTTTAGTTTTTTACCTTTTTTTAGTTTTTTTAGTTTTTTAGCTTTTTTATTTTTTTTATTAGTTTTTAGTTTTTTTGTAGTTTTTGCCTTTTTTTTTAGTTTTTTGTCCTGGTCGCTTTCTCTTTGAGTGTCGTCATTTATTAGTTTTTTCCTTTTTTTTTTAGTTTTTTATTGGTTTTTACCTTTATTTTAGCTTATTTTTCAGTTTTTTCCTTTTTTTTAGTTTTTTTTTATTTTTTATTTTTTTTAGTTTTTTACCTTTTTTTAGTTTTTTTAGTTTTTTTTAGTTTTTTAGCTTTTTTACTTTTTTTATTAGTTTTTAGTTTTTTTTTGTAGTTTTTGCCTTTTTTTAGTTTTTTCAGTTTTTTTTTTAGTTTTTTATTGGTTTTTACCTTTATAGTTTTTTTAGTTTTTTAGCTTTTTTATTTTTTTTATTAGTTTTTAGTTTTTTTTGTAGTTTTTGCCTTTTTTTAGTTTTTTCAGTTTTGACGTCACCTAATCCAGTTTTTTCAGGTGACGTCACCTGACACATCCATCCACACATCCATCCATCCATCCATCCACAGACAACTTATTTTTATATATATAGATATATATATATATATATATATATATATATCTATATATATAAAAATAAGTTGTCTGTGGATGGATGTGTGGATGGATGTGTGGATGGATGTGTCAGGTGACGTCACCTGAAAAAACTGGATTAGGTGACGTCAAAACTGAAAAAACTAAAAAAAGGCAAAAACTACAAAAAAAACTAAAAACTAATAAAAAAAATAAAAAAGCTAAAAAACTAAAAAAACTATAAAGGTAAAAACCAATAAAAAACTAAAAAAAAAACTGAAAAAACTAAAAAAAGGCAAAAACTACAAAAAAAAACTAAAAACTAATAAAAAAAGTAAAAAAGCTAAAAAACTAAAAAAACTAAAAAAACTAAAAAAAGGTAAAAAACTAAAAAAAATAAAAAATAAAAAAAAACTAAAAAAAAGGAAAAAACTGAAAAATAAGCTAAAATAAAGGTAAAAACCAATAAAAAACTAAAAAAAAAAAGAAAAAACTAATAAATGACGACACTCAAAGAGAAAGCGACCAGGACAAAAAACTAAAAAAAAAGGCAAAAACTACAAAAAAACTAAAAACTAATAAAAAAAATAAAAAAGCTAAAAAACTAAAAAAACTAAAAAAAGGTAAAAAACTAAAAAAACTAAAAACTAAAAAAAAACTAAAAAAGGTAAAAACTAAAAGAACTAAAAAAGAAAAAAATAAATGACGACACTCAAAGAGAAAGCGACCAGGACAAAAGGAATGTTCGATTAGCAATCAACAAAGCACCGGGACACAGGGAGTATAAATGACGACCAGGACACAAGTAAAAAAAAAAAATTAACAAAACTAAAAAGAAGGTAAAAACTACAAAAAAACTAAAAAGAAAAAAAAACTAAAAACTAATAAAAAAACTAAAAAATCTAAAAATCTAAATAAACTAAAAAAGAAAAAAAAAGGAAAAAAATAAAGGAGAAAAACAAAACTAAAAAACGAATGTATATACAGACCGGTACACCGGGATACAAATGACGACCGGGACACAGGGAATATAAATAACGACCGGGACACAGGGACACAACTACAACGGGGACACCGGGGGAAACAGGGGGATATAAATGACGACCGGGACAAAAAAACTAAAAAGAAATAAAAACTAAAAACTAATAAAAAAAACTAAAAAATCTAAAAATCTAAATAAGCTAAAAAAGAAAAAAAAGGAAAAAAATAAAGGAGAAAAACAAAACTAAAAAACGAATGTATATACAGACCGGGACACCGGGATACAAATGATGACCGGGACCCGGGACACAGGGAATATAAATGACGACCGGGACACAGGGACACAACTACAACGGGGACACCGGGGGAAACAGGGGGATAACCTGACAATCTATTTATATGCAAAGACAATGGGACAGCAAAGAATGTTGTATATTCGCAAGTTTTACGTAGTTAAAACCATATATATATATATATATCTATATTCACAGGTGGGACATAGGGACACAACTACAATGGCGCGTAACTATTATGGCGCGTAACGACTTACGCGCGCGGGGGGGCTTGGGGGGGGCGCGAAGCGCCCCCACCAACTAGGTGTTGGGGTGGCGCGAAGCGCCACCCCAACAGCTAGTATATATATATATATATATATATCTATATATATAAAAATAAGTTGTCTGTGGATCTGTGGATCGTGGATCAGGTGACGTCACCTGAAAAAACTGGATCAGGTGACGTCAAAACTGAAAAAACTAAAAAAAGGCAAAAACTACAAAAAAAACTAAAAACTAATAAAAAAAATAAAAAGCTAAAAAACTAAAAAACTAAAAAAAAGGCAAAAACTACAAAAAAAACTAAAAACTAATAAAAAAGCTAAAAAACTAAAAAAAACTAAAAAAAGGCAAAAACTACAAAAAAACTAAAACTAATAAAAAAAATAAAAAAGCTAAAAAACTAAAAAAACTAAAAAAACTAAAAAAAGGTAAAAAACTAAAAAAACTAACTACAAAAAAAACTAAAAACTAATAAAAAAAATAAAAAAGCTAAAAAACTAAAAAAACTAAAAAAAGGCAAAAACTACAAAAAAAACTAAAAACTAATAAAAAAGCTAAAAAACTAAAAAAACTAAAAAAGGCAAAAACTACAAAAAAAACTAAAAACTAATAAAAAAAATAAAAAAGCTAAAAAACTAAAAAAACTAAAAAACTAAAAAAGGTAAAAAACTAAAAAAACTAAAAAAAAGGAAAAAACTGAAAAATAAGCTAAAATAAAGGTAAAAACCAATAAAAAACTAAAAAAAAAACTGAAAAAACTAAAAAAAGGCAAAAACTAAAAAAAAAACTAAAAACAAATAAAAAAGTAAAAAAGCTAAAAAACTAAAAAAACTAAAAAAACTAAAAAAAGGTAAAAAACTAAAAAAAATAAAAAATAAAAAAAAACTAAAAAAAAGGAAAAAACTGAAAAATAAGCTAAAATAAGGGTAAAAACCAATAAAAAACTAAAAAGAAAAAAAGGAAAAAACTAAAAAAAATTTTCGTCTAAAAAACTAAAAAAAACTAAAAAAGGTAAAAACTAAAAGAACTAAAAAAGAAAAAAATAAATGACGACACTCAAAGAGAAAGCGACCAGGACAAAAGGAATGCTCGATTAGCAATCAACAAAGCACCGGGACACAGGGAGTATAAATGACGACCAGGACATAAGTAAAAAAAAAAAACTAACAAAACTAAAAAGAAGGTAAAAACTACAAAAAAACTAAAAAGAAAAAAAAACTAAAAACTAATAAAAAAACTAAAAAATCTAAAAATCTAAATAAACTAAAAAAGAAAAAAAAAAGGAAAAAAATAAAGGAGAAAAACAAAGCTAAAAAACGAATGTATATACAGACCGGGACACCGGGATACAAATGACGACCGGGACACAGGGAATATAAATGACGACCGGGACACAGGGACACAACTACAACGGGGACACCGGGGAAACAGGGGATATAAATGACGACCGGGACACCGGGACAGGGAATGGTCGATTAGCAATCACCATCAACAAAGCCCAAGGGCAATCATTAGAATCATGAGGTATAGATCTGAATACAGATTGTTTTCCCATGGACCATTATATGTTGCATGTTCAAGAGTCGGTAAACCTGACAATCTATTTGGATCAGGTGACGTCACCTGAAAAAACTGGATCAGGTGACGTCAAAACTGAAAAAACTAAAAAAAGGCAAAAACTACAAAAAAAACAAAAAACTTATAAAAAAAATAAAAAAGCTAAAAAACTAAAAAAACTAAAAAAGGCAAAAACTACAAAAAAACTAAAAACTAATAAAAAAGCTAAAAAACTAAAAAAACTAAAAAAAGGCAAAAACTACAAAAAAAAACAAAAAACTAATAAAAAAAATAGAAAAGCTAAAAAACTAAAAAAAATAAAAAAACTAAAAAAAGGTAAAAAACTAAAAAAACTAACTACAAAAAAAACTAAAAATTAATAAAAAAAATAAAAAAGCTAAAAAACTAAAAAAACTAAAAAAAGGCAAAAACTACAAAAAAAACTAAAAACTAATAAAAAAGCTAAAAAACTAAAAAAACTAAAAAAAGGCAAAAACTACAAAAAAACTAAAAACTAATAAAAAAATAAAAAAGCTAAAAAACTAAAAAAACTAAAAAAACTAAAAAAAGGTAAAAAACTAAAAAAACTAAAAGCTAAAAAAAACTAAAAAAAAGGAAAAAACTGAAAAATAAGCTAAAATAAAGGTAAAAACCAATAAAAAACTAAAAAAAAAACTGAAAAAACTAAAAAAAAGGCAAAAACTACAAAAAAACTAAAAACTAATAAAAAAAGTAAAAAAGCTAAAAAACTAAAAAAACTAAAAAAACTAAAAAAAGGTAAAAAAACTAAAAAAATAAAAAATAAAAAAAAAAATAAAAAAAGGAAAAAACTGAAAAATAAGCTAAAATAAAGGTAAAAACCAATAAAAAACTAAAAAGAAAAAAAGGAAAAAACTAAAAAAAAATTTCATCTAAAAAACTAAAAAAAACTAAAAAAGGTATAAACTTAAAGAACTAAAAAAGAAAAAAATAAATGACGACACTCAAAGAGAAAGCGACCAGGACAAAAGGAATGTTCGATTAGCAATCAACAAAGCACCGGGACACAGGGAGTATAAATGACGACCAGGACATAAGTAAAAAAAAAAACTAACAAAACTAAAAAGAAGGTAAAAACTACAAAAAAACTAAAAAGAAAAAAAAACTAAAAACTAATAAAAAAACTAAAAAATCTAAAAATCTAAATAAACTAAAAAAGAAAAAAAAGGAAAAAAATAAAGGAGAAAAACAAAACTAAAAAACGAATGTATATACAGACCGGACACCGGGATACAAATGACGACCGGGACACACAGGGAATATAAATGACGACCGGGACACAGGGACACAACTACAACGGGGACACCGGGGGAAACAGGGGGATATGAATGACGACCGGGACACCGGGGCAGGGAATGGTCGATTAGCAATCACCATCAACAAAGCTCAAGGGCAATCATTAGAATCATGAGGTATAGATCTGAATACAGATTGTTTTCCCATGGACCATTATATGTTGCATGTTCAAGAGTCGGTAAACCTGACAATCTATTTATATGCAAAGACAATGGGACAGCAAAGAATGTTGTATATTCGCAAGTTTTACGTAGTTAAAACCATATATATATATATATATATATATATATATATATATATATATATATATATATATATATATATATATATATATATATATATATATATATATATATATATATATATCTATCTATATTCACAGGTGGGACATAGGGACACAACTACAATGGCGCGTAACTATTATGGCGCGTAACGACTTACGCGCGCGGGGGGCTTGGGGGGGCGCGAAGCGCCCCCACCAACTAGGTGTTGGGGTGGCGCGAAGCGCCACCCCAACAGCTAGTATATATATATATATATGTTTTTAACTGCGTAAAACTTGTGAATATACAACATTCTTGGCTGTCCAATTGTCTGTGCATATACAAAGCTTTAAAAGCTTATAATGACGTCATATACAAACGCTCTTTTACAAACAAACAAACATGCATACATACAACTTATTTTTAGATAGATAGATAGATATCTAGATAGATATACACATAAAATACAAATTAACCGCATAAAACTTGCGAGTAAACAACATTCTTCGCTGTCCCATTGTCAGTGCATATAAATAGATTGTCAGGTTTACCGACCCTCGAACATGCAACGTACAATTGTCCATGGAATAACAATCTGTATTAAGATCTATACCGCATTTTTCTAATGATTGCCCTTGAGCTTTGTTGATGGTGATTGCAAATGCTAATCGAATTGGGAAATGCAATCTTTTAAATTGAAAAGGCAGATCCGTTGGAATCATGGGAGTGCGAGGAATAAGAACAGCCTCACCCTCAAAAGGCCCTGTCAAGATTGTTGCCTCTATCACGTTTTCCATTGTTTTTTTTTTTTTTACGGCAACACGCGTGCCATTGCAAAGCTTTGGTGGGTTGATATTTCGTAACAATATTATTGGTACGCCTATTTTTAGTTGTAGCACTTGTGGTGGACACCCAAGGAGATCCAGGAATTTAAAATTCAGATGGATAATTAGCCACCTCATTTGGTTTCAGAACTGTGTCGACTGACTTGTAAAGGACTGCCTGCTCTCGAATCTTGGTCAAAACAATATTGTTGATTTTGTGGACGTCTTTATACTTGGCTGCCAGAATCGCACGTTCACTTAGCCATTTACGATTTTTATAATTGGTTAGAATATTCGGAAATACATTTTCCAACTAATTCATTTTTGGACGTCACTAAATTACAGAATTCAGCAGGCAGTTGTATACGTCCTGAAATTGAGTCTACTGGGAGCTTTCCGTTTCCAATTGCCAGCAATTGATCTGAAAATGTCTGACCAGAGTCATCGTTTTGCAATCGGACACACATATTTGTAGTTAATTTTAATGTCTTTACGTATGACCATTAATTAGAATTTTCCAGGCAAGCATTCATTTCGTCTGCAGGGGTTGATCTAGGTATTATAGGTAATGTTTGCCTGAAATATCCCGCAAGCAATATTAATGAGCTGCCAAAGGGTTTCGAATTCCCACGCAAATCTCTCAAAGATTGATCCAGAGCCTCGAGCGATTTTTTGTGTGCCATTGTGCACTCGTCCCAAATAATAAGTTTGCATTGCTGCAATACTTTACCCATCCCAGATGATTTGGAAATATTGCATGTGGGAGTATCTGTAGAATGAAAATTCAGAGGCAATTTCAAAGCGGAATGAGCAGTTCTTCCACCAGGCAGCAACGTTGCGGCTATTCCGGACGACGCAATTGCCAACGCTATATCATTTTTTGATCGAATTGATGCCAGAATAATTTTATCAAAAACATTTCACCAGTAGTTTTTAATTGTTTTAAAAAGTAAAATTGTGACAAAGAATCAAACTTAAGCGTAAAGAGCAAGGGATTGCGGAGGGGACAACCCATTTCATATACGGAGTAATTTCTGTCCCGTTTTAAGTTTTAGTATCGCTCCTTACTTTCAGTTTAAAAAACTAGTCTTTTTTATTTAATTTCTGAACGTTTTTGAATTAATGCATTTTTGATTTTGGCTCTCCGCACATTAATTAGTAAATGAAATTTGCATATTAGTTTTTTTTTTTGCTAAACGGCTTTCTCTTAGTTTTGATCAGACAATTTTGAGAAATAAGGGGTGGGGAAGGAGGCCTAGTTGCCCTCAAATTTTTCGGTTACTTAAAAAGGCAACTAGAACTTTTAATTTTTAACGAAAGTTTTTATTAGTAAAAAATATACGTAACTTAAGAATTAACTTGCGTAACAAACTTTTATGCTCTTATATTTTTTATTTATGTATATGAGGGGGTTTGTCCCCTCGTTAATACCTCGCCTTTTACACTAAATCTTAAGTTTTGTCCCAATTCTTTAAGAATGACCCCTGAATCAGAAAGGCCGTGGAATAAGTAGTTGAAATTACTAAAAACACTTAGCATAAAGAGCAAGGTATTCATTCAGAACCACATTTTCCCTTCGTGCTGCTTGTTTATAGCTGTTTCTTTTGAACATACCGTA
>NW_027062884.1:109038-160365 GCF_032884065.1 Artemia franciscana
AAAGAGAAATTACAGACTGGAATACCGGGACACAGGGAATATAAATGACGACCAGGACACAGGTATTTAAGAAAATCGTTAAAAGACAAATTTTTAATTGTAAGAAGATGGTTGAAAGAGAAATTTCTATTTGTAAAATGACTGAATGGCAACAGCCAAGGAAGCTGCTCAAAACGAATGTATTCAAGCCGAAGTAGCTGAGTTGGTAAAGCGTTATGTTCCAGGTTCTAGGTCCGAGAGGTTCAGGTTCGAACCTTGGCTTTAGCATTAATACAAAAGAAGAAAAAAACTAAAAAAGGTAAAAACTAGATAAAAACTAAAAGGAAATTCTAGAAAAACTAAAAAAGCTAAAAAACTAAAAAAAAAACTAAAACAAGGTAAAAAACTAAAAACTAAAAAAGAAAAAAAACTAAAAAAAACTAAAAAAAAGGTAAAAACTACAAAAAAAAACTAAAAAGAAAAAAACTAAAAACTAATAAAAAAACTAAAAAAAAACTAAAAACTGAAAAAGTAAAAAAAAAACTAAAAAAAGGAAAAAAACTGAAAAATAAAGGGGAAAAAGAAAACTAAAAGCCGGGACACAGGGAATATAAATGACGACCGGGACACCCAAAGAGAAATTACAGACTGGGACACCGGGACAAAAATAACGACCGGGAGATATAAATGACGACTGGGACACTCAAAGATAAATTACAGACCGGGACACCGGGACACAAATGACGACTGGGACACAGGGAATATAAATGACGACCGGGACACAGGGACACAACTACGACGGGGATGCCGGGGGCACAGGGGGATATATAAATGACGACGGGGACTAGCAATGTCCCCGTTGTCATTTATATATCCCCCTGTGCCCCCGGCATCCCCGTCGTTGTTGTGTCCCTGTGTCCCGGTCGTCATTTATATTCCCAGTATCCCGGTCGTCATTTGTGTCCCAGTGTCCCAGTCTGAAATTTCTCTTTGAGCGTCCCGGTCGTCATTTATATTCCCTGTGTCCCAGTCGTCATTTGTGTCCCGGTGTCCCGGTATGTAATTTATCTTTGAGTGTCCCGGTCGTCATTTATATCTCCCGGTCGTTATTTTTGTCCCGGTGTCCCAGTCTGTAATTTTTCTTTGGGTGTCCCGGTCGTCATTTATATTCCCTGTGTCCCGGCTTTTAGTTTTCTTTTTCCCCTTTATTTTTCAGTTTTTTTCCTTTTTTTAGTTTTTTTTTACTTTTTCAGTTTTTAGTTTTTTTTAGTTTTTTTTAGTAGTTTTTAGTTTTTTTTTCTTTTTAGTTTTTTTGTAGTTTTTACCTTTTTTTAGTTTTTTTTAGTTTTTTTTTCTTTTTTAGTTTTTAGTTTTTTACCTTTTTTTAGTTTTTTTTTAGTTTTTTAGCTTTTTTAGTTTTTCTAGAATTTCCTTTTTAGTTTTTTATCTAGTTTTTACCTTTTTTAGTTTTTTTCTTCTTTTGTATTAATGCTAAAGCCAAGGTTCGAACCTGGAACCTCTCGGATCTAGAACTTGGAACATAACGCTTTACCAACTCAGCTACTTCGGCTTGAATACATTCGTTTTGAGCAGCTTCCTCGGCTGTTGCCATTCAGTCATTTTACAAATAGAAATTTCTCTTTCAACCATCTTCTTACAATTAAAAATTTGTCTTTGAACGATTTTCTTAAATACCTGTGTCCTGGTCGTCATTTATATTCCCTGTGTCCCGGTATTCCAGTCTGTAATTTCTCTTTGAGTGTCCCGGTCGGCATTTATATTCTCTCTGTCCCGGTCGTCATTTGTGTCCCGGTCTGTAATTTCTCTTTGATTTTTTTTTTAGTTTTTTTTTAGTTTTTGTTTATTTTTTCTTTTTTCAGTTTTCTTTTTCTTCTTTATTTTTCAGCGTCACTAGCGATGATGATTGGGTTTGGGATTTTGACTTGGATAAGGTCATCAATGCCTACCAGATTTTAGTTGAAAAAACGAAGGTTCGGCGATATGTATTTCACATTGAAGCTGAAAAATAAAGAAGAAAAAGAAAACTGAAAAAAGAAAAAATTTAAAAAACATGACGACCGGGACACAGGGAATATAAATGACGACCAGGACACGCTGAAAAATAAAGAAGAAAAAGAAAACTGAAAAAAGAAAAAATGTAAAAAACTAAAAAATACTAAAAAGAAAAAACACTCCAAGAGAAATTACAGACCGGGACACAAATGACGACCGGGACAGAGGGAATATAAATAACGACCGGGACACTCAAAGAGAAATTACAGACTGGGATACCGGGACACAAATGACGACCGGGACACAGGGAATATAAATGACGACCAGGACACAGGTATTTAAGAATATCGTTCAAAGACAAATTTTTAATTGTAAGAAGACCGTTGAAAGAGAAATTTCTAATTGTAAAATGACTGAAGAACCTACAATGGCAACGGTACCACCATCGAAGTAGATAACCAGTGGGTTGTTCCATATTCCCCATTATTATCAAAAACATTTAATGCACACATAAACGTTGAATACTGTAACTCCGTAAAGGCAATCAAATACATATGTAAATACGTCAACAACATGCAACATAAACATGCAACATAAAATTGTCCATCGGAAAAATAATCCATATTTAGATCTATACCTCATTATTCTAATGAATGCCCTTGAGCTTTGTTGATGGTGATTGCTAGTCGAATATTCCCTCTGCCCCCGGCATCAACAAAGCTCAATTGTTGATGCCGGGGAATGTTCGACTAGCAATCACCATCAACAAAGTTCAAGGGCATTCATTAGAATAATGAGGTATAGATCTAAATACGGATTATTTTTCCGATGGACAATTTTATGTTGCATGTTCAAGAGTCGGTAAACCTGACAATCTATTTATAAGCACAGACAATAGGACATCGAAGAATGTTGTATATTCGCAAGTTTTACGTAGTTAAAAACCTATATATATATCTATAACGAAAAGAAAAATATTTTGTCTTTTATCTATATTCACAAGTGGGACACAGGGACACAACTACAATGGCGCGTAACTAATATGGCGCGTAACGACTTACGCGCGGGGGGGGGGGGGGGGGGGGGGGGGGGGGTGGGGTGCTTGAGGGTTGGGGTGCGAAGCGCCTCCCGAATAGCTAGTATTTATGTATGTATATTTAATATATTATATATAGTATATATATAGTATATATATATATATATATATATATATATATATATATATATATATATATATATATATATATATATATATATATATATATATATACTAGCTGTTGGGGTGGCGCTTCGCGCCACCCCAACACCTAGTTGGTGGGGCGCTTCAAGGCCCTGTCAAGATTGTGGCCTCTATTAAGTTTTCCATTGTTTTTTTTACGGCAAGTCGCGTGCCATTGCAAAGCTTTGGTGGGTTGATATTTCTTAAAATTATTATTGGTACGCCTATTTTTAGTTGTAGCACGTGTGGTAAAAACACTGAAAGATCCACGGATGGATAATTAACCGCTTCATTTGGTTCCAAAACTGTGTCGACTGATTTGTAAAGGACTGCCTGGTCTCGAATCTTGGTCAAAACAATATTGTTGATTTCGTGGACGTCTATATTTTTGGGTGCGAGAATCGCTCTTTCACTTAGCCATTTATTATTTTTATAATTTTTTAGAATATTCGGGAATACTTTTTCAATCAATTCATTTTTGGACGTCACTAAATTACAGAAATCAGCAGGTAGTTGTATACGTCCTGAAATTGAGTCTACTGGGAGCTTTCCGTTTCCAATTGCCAGCAATTGATCTGAAAATGTTTGACCAGAGTCATCGTTTTGCAATCCGACACGCATATTTGTAGTTAATTTTAATTTTTTTACGTGTGCCCATAAATTAGAATTTTTCAGGCAAGCATTCATTTCGTCTGCAGGAGTTGATCTAGGTATTATAGGTAATATTTGCCTGAAATCTCCCGCAAGCAATATTAATGTGCTGCCAAAGCGTTTCGACTTCCCTCGCAAATCTTTCAATCATTGATCCAGAGCCTCGAGCGATTTTTTGTGTGCCATTGTGCACTCATCCCAAATAATAAGTTTGCATTGCTGCAATACTTTACCCATCCCAGATGATTTGGAAATATTGCACGTGGGAGTTTCTGTAGAATGGAAATTCAGAGGCAATTTCAAAGCGGAATGAGCAGTTCTTCCACCAGGCAGCAATGTTGCGGGTATTCCGGACGACTCAATTGCCAACGCTATATCATTTTTTGATCGAATTGATGCCAGAATCAGTTTTATCACAAACTTTTTGCCAGTACCTCCTGGCGCATCCAAAAAGAAAATTTCTCCGACGTTGTTATCGACACAATGCATTATCGCATCATAAATGTCTTTTTGTTCCGACGTTAACTTGGAAATGTTATTTTGTACATACGACAATAGATCACTCGTACTTTAACTTTTTCAATCAATTCATTTTTGGACGTCACTAAATTATAGAAATCAGCAGGTAGTTGTATACGTCCTGAAATTGAGTCTATCGTATCATAAATGTCTTTTTGTTCCGACGTTAACTTGGAAATGTTATTTTGTACATACGACAATAGATCACTCGTACTGTAACTTTGTTCACGATCCAATTCTACACATGTCGAAACAGCAGCGATACGGTTAGGTGAAGGCATTCCCAAATCCTGAAGAGGTTTGTTGAAGAGGTAAAATAAATGTCTTTTTGTTCCGACGTTAACTTGGAAATGTTATTTTGTACATACGACAATAGATCACTCGTACTGTAACTTTGTTCACGATCCAATTCTACACATGTCGAAACAGCAGCGATACGGTTAGGTGAAGGCATTCCCAAATCCTGAAGAGGTTTAGACATGCATATTTGTAGTTAATTTTAATATTTTTACGTGTGCCCATAAATTAGAATTTTTCAGGCAAGCATTCATTTCGTCTGCAGGAGTTAAACTGCGTAAAAATTGCGAATATACAACATTCTTGGCTTTCCTATTGTTTGTGCATATACAAAGCCGTATGTACTAATAATGACGTCATATGCAACCGCTCTTTTTACAAACAAACAAACATGCATACACACAACTCGTTTTTATAAAGATAGATAGATAGATGCAATACAAATTAACTGCGTAAAACTTGCGAATATACAACATTCTTCGCTGTCCAATTGTCGTTGCATATAAATAGATTGTCAGGTTTACCGACCCTCGAACATGCAACGTACAATTGTCCATGGGAAAAACAATCAGTATTAAGATCTATACCAAATTTTTCTAATGATTGACCTTGAGCTTTGTTAATAGTGATTGCAAATGCTAATCGAATTGGGAATTGCAATCTTTTAAATTGAAAAGGCAGATCCGTTGGAATCATGGGAATGCGAGGAATAAGAACAGCCTCACCCTCAAAAGGCCCTGTCAAGATTGTGGCCTCTATTAGGTTTTCCATTGTTTTTTTGACGGCAAGTCGCGTGCCATTGCAAAGCTTTGGTGGGTTGATATTTCTTAAAAGTATTATTGGTACGCCTATTTTTAGTTGTAGCACGTGTGGTGGAAACCTTGCAAGATCTATGGAATTTAAAAATTCAGATGGATAATGAACCGCTTCATTTGGTTCCAAAATTGTGTCGACTGACTTTTAAAGGACTGCCTGGTCTCGAATCTTGGTCAAACAATATTGTTGATTTCGTGGACGTCTATATTTTTGGGTGCGAGAATCGCTCTTTCACTTAGCCATTTATTATTTTTATAATTTTTTAGAATATTCGGAAATACTTTTTCAATCAATTCATTTTTGGACGTCACTAAATTATAGAAATCAGCAGGTAGTTGTATACGTCCTGAAATTGAGTCTATCGTATCATAAATGTCTTTTTGTTCCGACGTTAACTTGGAAATGTTATTTTGTACACACGACAATAGATCACTCGTACTGTAACTTTGTTCACGATCCAATTCTACACATGTCGAAACAGCAGCGATACGGTTAGGTGAAGGCATTCCCAAATCCTGAAGAGGTTTGTTTGCCATACGTACGCACAAATCTTCTATAGTAACTAAAGTGTAGTTATAAATTTCTGATGTAAAATCAAAAGTCATATCTGACGTCTCTAACTGTTTTCGATGGAGTATATCTTCGGACATTTCTGACTTATATTTTTCCCATAACTCTGTAGGAGCTGATGGAGAGCAAGTTGTTAAAATGATGCCAAACAATGCACGAATTTGACTTGGGGTTGACGTTTCGCAAGCGTCAATAATGCAGTTATGCCAGTGTTGGTCATTCTCCAATAAATTCAGAGCTTGGCATGCACTACGGTAAGTGTCATGTATAGTACCGTTTACAGTTCTCAAATACTCAAAGGATGTCGGACCGGGTACATTCACCAAAAGCAGGCGTAGAAAGAAGCATTCATGTTGATTGGGGTGAACGGTGTAGAGTCTTCCTATCGTGGTATCTTTGAAGATGGTAGGTTGGCCGTCGACTGACTTACCCTGTTTTCGACGTTCAAATACTCTATTTTTAGTATTCCACGTGTAATACGAAGGCACTTCAGTATACAGCAGTTTTTTTGCAAAAGAATCATTTTTGCAAAGCGAAAATAAAGCTGTTAATTTTGTATCCGGTGGATTCAGGGCTCTTTGTTGCACGTTGGTTTCCGAGAAATAAACACGTTGACCATTCTGTAAATGTACCGCTAAGTGAACAACAGCTGGACTACGTTCATGTATCGGAAATGAAAGAATTCGCCAAACAGCTTCATTACTGGTTATGTATCTTCACGCCTGATATTGTACGATTTCGTCGAAATCTTTGATTTCGGGCTGCAAGCAAAAAACTGCCATGTTACTGCCTTTGTTGACGTATTTACAAATGTATTTGATTGCCTTTACGGAGTTACAGTATTCAACGTTTATGTGTGCATTAAATGTTTTTGATAATAATGGGGAATATGGAACAACCCACTGGTTATCTACTTCGATGGTGGTACCGTTGCCATTGTAGGTTCTTCAGTCATTTTAAAATTAGAAATTTCTCTTTCAACGGTCTTCTTACAATTAAAAATTTGTCTTTGAACGATATTCTTAAATACCTGTGTCCTGGTCGTCATTTATATTCCCTGTGTCCCGGTCGTTATTTGTGTCCCGGTATCCCAGTCTGTAATTTCTCTTTGAGTGTCCCGGTCGTTATTTATATTCCCTCTGTCCCGGTCGTCATTTGTGTCCCGGTCTGTAATTTCTCTTTGAGTGTTTTTTCTTTTTAGTATTTTTCAGTTTTTTACATTTTTTCTTTTTTCAGTTTTCTTTTTCTTCTTTATTTTTCAGCTTCACTATGAAATACATATCGCCGAACCTTTGTTTTTTTAACTAAAATCTGGTAGGCATTGATGACCTTATCCAAGTCAAAATCTCAAACCCAATCATCATCGCTATCATTTTCAGTTTTGATATGTTTTGACTCTCGCTGTCCAGGTGGATCTTCATCTAACTGCGCGGTTTTGCGTTCTTTAGCCTCAAGCCTGTTTCCTTGCTGTTCTTTTGATTCCTCGGCACGCTTTCTTTTCTGACTTTCTCTATCAGCAGCAAGTTTTTTGGCATAGACTCTTTGAGCATCTTCATCGGCTTTTGCCATTGTAATTTCATCAGTCATTTTAAACTTAAACATTAATAGATTTCCACGTGAACATATATGTCTTAAATATCTTTAATGACGTCACCGTCATAGTAAAAATGACGACAACTAACTTCATGACGTCAGTCGATACAGAAACATGACGTCACTTGACAGACAGACACACAGACAGACAACTTATTTTTATATATATAGATAGATTACAATGCCAAAAAGATGTTTTTCTACAAAACTGTTTAAAAAAGCCCCCCCCCCCCCCAAATAACGCCTCTGTAATCTATATAATAAACTGTGATTGGATTTGAAGGTCTTTTATAGTTCCTGCCCTTAATGTGTGGTTTATCTTTATATTTTAAACTAATGGTTTCATTTATAGAGGCTAAAGAGTATCTAATAACCCAACAGAACTGTAAATCAAATACTATTAGAAACAAACATCAGTTATAATAAACATTGCTTCAAGCATATTTGTAAACCACAAAAGAAAAACAAAAGAAACAACAAAAGAAAACAAAAAATTGAATAATAGCACATAGCATAATTGCAAAGCCCAGGTCATGCTGGGATTAATAATAGCAAAATTGCAAAGCCCGGGTCATGCTGGGATTAATTACGGCTGCGAAGTATAAGAACAAGGAAAAGTGTGTTTTTTTTGCATATTTATCCGCGTTATATCTCGAAAACATGTAGTTATATTAAGTGTAGTTTTGATCACGTTGGCCTGTGTTGTCTTTTATCATGTATTGACAAAAAACGTATTTTCGCACATCCATATTACGGTATGTTCAAAAAAGCAGCTATAAACAAGCAGCACGAAGGGAAAATGTTGTTCTTAATCATCATATTAATCGTTCAGAGCCTTTTAATTATTTTTTATTTTTTAAGAAATAATTCCAAAACTGAGTCGGTGCCAAAAAACTTGAAGCGAGGGGACAATCTGCCCCCTTATCTGAAATTAGGCTACTGGACCCCTTCTTCGTGGATTAGACTGTAAGTCATGCCCAGGGGTATATAAGACTTATATAGAAAAGGATGATCGTATAAACTACGGAGGGGGTTCATTGGATTACTAATCAGAAGTTTTAGTGCCTTTTTTGAGATTCCGAGTGATGGTAATGTGGACACCCTAACACCCCCCCCCCACATAAACACAAACACATCGTATTACCCGAAATGCATCTGATAGAAACTTTGAGATGGCTATTTGTTGTCGTATGAACTTGAAAAAGGCTCATTCGATTAGAAATTGAAAGGGCTAGTGCATTTTTAATAGTCAAAAGTGATCGGAGGTCAGCAATCCCCCCCACGCCCATCAATTCCCAAAACACGTATAATGAAAATTTTAAGATAGTCATTTTGTTTAGCGTAGTTGAAAGGTCTGAAAATTATGTCTTTGATAATGACAACCCCCCCCCCACAGCCCTCAGTGCAAGGGTTGTAAGTTATACCTCAAGGGCATATAAGGTTCTTATGAAAAGGTTTGTTGTTTAAACTCCTTATAGGGCTCATTGGATTAGAAATCATATGTTCTAGTTCTTTTTTTAAGAGTCAAAGTGATTGGAGCAGCACCTTCACCCCCCCCCCTTACGTATTGTATTTTATTAAAACATCTGATATGCCCCAGGGGCATATCAGGTTTTTATGTAAGTGGTGGTCATGTGAACTTTAGAAGAGGCTCATTGAATTTGAGATGGATAGTTCTAGTTCCCTTTTTAAGAGTCGAATATGACAGAGAGGAACTAGCCCTCCTCACTGACATCCTCTTTTCTTAAAACAAATTTAACTGAAATCGTGAGACAGCCATTTCGTTACCAGTAGTAAGGGTTGTAGGTTAAGCCGCGGGGCATATAAGGTTTTTGGGAACGAGAGGTCATATAAGCTTTGAATCGGATAGACCTCATTTGATTGGAGTTTGGAAGTTCCAGTACCCTTTTTAATAGTTAAAAATGAATGGAGTTCAATCAGCCCCTCCCAAGCCTATCATTCCCCAAAACATATCTGATTGAAATTTTGAGAGATCTGTTTCGTTCAGCCTTTTTAAAAGATCCAGTAATTATGTCTGAGGATGTCAAACTGCCCAAAGTTCTCAGGGCAAGGGTTGTAACTTAGGCAATTTTTTCATAGTTTACAAGCAGTATATGTTATTGAGAAAGGCATGCATGTTTGAACTTTACTTTCCATGAAGACGAAGGGCATTCAGGTGAGCCTTTCAATATTACTCTTCAAGAGGAAAGAAAGATTTCTTAAATTTCTTAATTTTGCGAGGGAACCTTTCGCTTGGTTTTAGAAAACTAGTGTTTATTGATGTCCAGTTTTGAACTCTGAGGATTTTAACCGATTATTTAGGAAGCTATAGAAGAGAGACAGAGTTTAAATCCTATTAACAACTTAGATCATCGTGCCCAAATCCGTTGGCCGGATCCAATACCAAAATCCAATTTATCAATATCAAAAGAAAGCTTTTTCACATGCTGACCAATGGTCAGCCTAACGCTGGTACCAATCTCCTGATTCTCTGCTTTCAGTCGTAAGTGTAATGCAAGGTTGGGGGTCAGGTGGGGGCTTAGAAGAGTAATATTGATCTTATTTGCCATAGTAAAAATAATTGATAATCAGGCACCTTTTCCGTGCCCAATCGATTCCGGTTTCGGAAAGTCAGACAAAAACAACTTTATGTAACAAGTATTACTGACTGAAAATGAAAACTTAACAACGAATCTCTAATGACTCTGGTTTCTTTGACCTGGCATCTCGAATCATAGGCAATGCAATAACGCTGCCCAGTTGAATTGTCCAGTTGATATCTAATTCTGAATTGACGTATTGACGTCAAATTTTTTATATATTCTCAAATATTATATTAAATAAAACTTACTTCTATTCATATGAAACTGTCAATTAAGAAAAACTAAGTAGAAATTAATACGCCCCGTTGACAATTTATTAGCACACAGTGTCTTTTGATTTATTCCAACATGCCCCTCAATGTTACCGGAGAGCTCCAAATCGATTCCCCAACCTGCTTTCAATATATTACAGGCATGGTATTTTCATTACCTCTGTATATTTAGTCCTATAACTTAAGGTAACATCTATTTTCAATATTCTCTGAAGGTATCAACTTAAACCCTTAGTTGTTCCTGAAACATTGCAGATGCAATACTTTAAGAGCCTGGCAGCACAAAGTATCTTTTGATTTATCTAGCTGCAGAACTGTGCATAATTATAAGCTGAAGGGGAGCTTATAGTTTTACAATTATTTCTTTTATCTGGAAAGGAGCTTTTGCTTGTAGATCAGTAACCTCTTTTCGTACATCTTGAGCATATTTTTCTATGGGTTCACCAAACTTCTTTATCATAGAAGAACTCTTAAAAAGGAGACTAGAACAATACATATCAAATCAAATGAGCTTCTTGTAAAGTTCACATGACCACCCCTTCTATAAAAACCTGATAAGCCACTGGGGCATAACTTTAAACCCTTCCCCCTAGACTCTGGGGATTTCTTTCCACCCAAAAGGCATTATTATATGATCTTCGGATGATTTTTGAACAAATGGCTGTCTCAAAATTTTATTGGACGTTTTTCTGGAATATAAGACGTAGCGGGGGGGGGCTGCCCCGGTCACTTTGAATCTTAAAAAAGGAACTAGAACATATGAATTCCAATCTAATGAGTCCTATCAGAGAGTTTAAACAAACACCCTTTCCATAAAAACCTTATGTGCCTTCGGGGCATAGCTTATAAACCTCGCACTGAGGGCTTTGGGGAGGGGGATGGAGCTCTCAGTATCAAAGACATAAATTTCAGACCTTTCAACTATGCTAAACAAAATGACTATCTTAAAATTTTGAGCCGATGTGTTTTGGAAATTGATGGGCGTTGGGGGAGGGCTTGTTGCACTCCGATCACTTTTGACTAATAAAAAAAAGAACTAGACCTTTCAATTTTCCATCGAAAGAGCCTTTTCTTAAGTTTCCAAGACAACAAATGACCATCTCATCAAAAGCATATTGGTAAACTACGAGGTATGGGGGGGGGGAGCGTTTATTCAACTTTTGATCTCTCTCAATTAAAAAAAAACAACATTAGAACTTTCCATTGATCGTTTAAACTTTGGAGGGTGGCAATTGGACATTTGATTGGTAATCACAAGTTCTAATTTTTTTTTTAAATTGACAGTTATCAAAGGATGGATACAAGCCCCCCTTGCCTCTTAGTTTACCGATATGCATCTGATAAAAATTTTGAGATTGCCATTTGTTGTCTTAGAAACTTCAGAAAAAGTTCATTCGATGGAAAATTGAAAGGTCTAGTACCTTTTCATTATTAGTCAAAAGCGATCGGAGTGCAACAAGCCCCCCCCCCCCCCCCTTCACGCATACCAATTCCCAGAACGCATCTGATCAAAATTTTAAGATAGCCGTTTTATTTAGCGTAGTTGAAAGGTCTGAAAATTACGTCTTTGATACTGACAGCTCCCTCCCCCTCCCCAGGTTTATAAGTTATGCCTCGAGGGCACATAAGGCTTTTATGGAAAGGGTGGCTATTTAAACTCATTGATAGGGCTTTTTAGATTGGAAATCGCAGTCCCCCCCCCCCTCTACGTCTTATATTCCAGAAGAACATCCGATAAATTTTGAGACAGCCATTTGTTCAAAAATCGACCGAAGATCATATAATAATGCCTTTGGGGTGGAAAGAATCCCCGAAATTCAGGGGGTAAGGGTTGCAAGTTATGCCCCAGGGGCATATCAGATTTTTATGGAAGGGGTGGTCAGGTGAACTTTTGAATAGGCTCATTTAATTTGAAATGCATAGTTCTAGTTTCATTTTTAAGAGTCAATTATGAAGGAGAGCAACTAGCCCCCCTCCCTGACAGTCATTTTTCTTAAAACACAGTTAATTGAAATTGTGAGACAGTAATTTTGTTACCAGTAGTCCAAAAATCATATGGCAATGTCTTTTGGGTGGACACCCCAGAGCCCATGGGTAAGGGTTGTAAGTTATGTCTCAGAATATATAAGGTTTTTTGGGAACAAGTGGTCATAAAAGCTTTGAATCTGATGGAGCTCATTTGATTGTAATTCCAAAGTTATCCTTTTTAATAGTCAAAAATGAATTGAATTCAATTAGCCCCTCCCAAGCCTATCATTCCACAAGATATATCCCACCGAAATTTGGAGAGTTCGTTCAGCCTTTTTGAAAGGTCCAGTAACTATGTCTGAGGAATTCAACCTGCCCAAAGTTCTCAGGGCAAGGGTTGTAACTTAGGCAATTTGTTCATTGTTTACAAACAGTATATGTTATTGAGAAAGGTATTAAGTTAGAACTTTCTGAGAATGCTTAAAAGGGAATATTGTCTCACCAAAAGGTAATATGTGCACACTACTAATAATATTACTGCTACCGCTGTCTTTACTACTACTACTTCTATTGATCCTATTCGTACGGCTATGAGCACTGAGAAGAAAATATGATAACATACAGGTTATCAATAGGATATATCTGCAACATATTAAGTTGTGTTAGGATAATTTTATTAAGTTGAAACCTCTGGGACTTGATGAGAGGAATGTTCTGCTGATATGTTAATGCTACTGCTAGTAATATCAATACTACTACTGCAACTACTATTACAACTATGCCTAGAGGTATGAAGATGAAATTTTCAAAGAATTTATACATATATATATATATATATATATATATATATATATATATATATATATATATATATATATATATATATATAGATATATATATATATATATATATATATATATATATATATATATATATATATATATATATATATATATATATATATATGCTAGCTGTTGGGATGGCGCTTAGCGCCACCCCAACACCTAGTTGGTGGGGGCGTTTCGCACCCCCCCCAAGCCCCACCGCGCGCATAAGTCGTTAAGCGCCATATTAGTTACGCGACATTGTAGTTGTGTCCCTGTGTCCCACCTGTGAATATAGATAGATATATATATGTTTTTAACTACGTAAAACTTGTGAATATACAACATTCTTGGCTGTCCCATTGTCTGTGCATATACAAAGCCTTATAAACTTATAATGACGTCATATGCAAACACTCTTTTTACAAACAAACAAACATGCATACATACAACTTATTTTCATATAGATTGATAGATAGATAGATAGATAGATATACATATACAATACAAATTAACCGCGTAAAACTTGCGAATATACAACATTCTTCGCTGTCCCATTGTCAGTGCATATAAATAGATTGTCAGGTTTACCGACCCTAGAACATGCAACGTACAATTGTCCATGGGAAAAACAATCTGTATTATGATCTATACCACATTTTTCTAATGATTGCCCTTGAGCTTTGTTGATGGTGATTGCAAATGCTAATCGAATTGGGAATTGCAATCTTTTAAATTGAAAAGGCAGATCCGTTGGAATCATGGGAGTGCGAGGAATAAGAACAGCCTAACCCTCAAAAGGCCCTGTCAAGATTGTTGCCTCTATTACGTTTTCCATTGTTTTTTTTTTACGGCAAGTCGCGTGCCATTGCAAAGCTTTGGTGGGTTGATATTTCGTAACAATATTATTGGTACGCCTATTTTTAGTTGTAGCACTTGTGGTGGAAACCCTAGGAGATCCAGGGAATTTAAAATTCAGATGGATAATTAGCCACCTCATTTGGTTCCAGAACTGTGTCGACTGACTTGTAAAGGACTTCCTGCTCTCGAATCTTGGTCATAACAATATTGTTGATTTTGTGGACGTCTTTATTCTTGGCTGCCAGGATCGCACGTTCACTTAGCCATTTATGATTTTTATAATTGGTTAGAATATTCGGAAATACTTTTTCAACTAATTCATTTTTGGACGTCACTAAATTATAGGATTCAGCAAGCAGTTGTATACGTCCTGAAATTGAGTCTACTGGGAGCTTTTCGTTTCCAATCGCCAGCAATTGATCTGAAAATGTCTGACCAGAGTCATCGTTTTGCAATCAGACACACATATTTGTAATTAATTTTAATGTCTTTACGTGTGACCATTAATTAGAATTTTTCAGGCAAGAATTCATTTCGTCTGCAGGGGTTGATCTAGGTATTATAGGTAATGTTTGCCTGAAATATCCCGCAAGCAATATTAATGAGCTGCCAAAGGGTTTCGAATTCCCTCGCAAATCTCTCAAAGATTGATCCAGAGCCTCGAGCGATTTTTCGTGTGCCATTGTGCACTCGTCCCAAATGATAAGTTTGCATTGCTGCAATACTTTATCCACCCCAGATGATTTGGAAATATTGCATGTGGGAGTATCTGTTGAATGAAAATTCAGAGGCAATTTCAAAGCGGAATGAGCAGTTCTTCCACCAGGCAGCAACGTTGCGGCTATTCCGGACGACGCAATTGCCAACACTATGTCCTTTTTTGATCGAATTGATGCCAGAATCAATTTTATCACAAACGTTTTACCAGTACCTCCTGGCGCATCCATAAAGAAGATTTCTCCAACGTTGTTATCGACACAATGCATTATCTTATCATAAGTGTCCTTTTGCTCCGACGTTAACTTAGAAATGATATTTTGTACATACGACAATAGATCACTCGTGCTGTATTTCTGTTCACTATCCAATTCTACACATGTTGAAACAGCAGCGTTACGATTAGGTGAAGGCATTCCCGAACCCTGAAGGGGTTTTTTTGCCATACATACGCACAAATCTTCAATAATAACTAAATAATAACTTCAATAATAACTTCAGTAATAACTAGTGTAGTTATAAATTTCTGATGTAAAATCAAAAGTCATATCTGACGTCTCAAGCCGTTTTCGACGGAGTATATCCTCTCCATCTTAATTGTTCTGAATTTAGCGTTCCGTGTGTGACTTCTTTAAGGTGGTTGGGCATTACCCTTACTGACAATTTAGTCTCTTTTCGTAATAAAATTGTTTCTGATGCTAAGGTATTGTAAGGTATCAGATTCACGACGCTTCTTGACTACTAAGGTCCCTGCGTATGCCCTGCAGTGCATTCCTGCAGCGTGATTCGATCTCTGGGTCCCGTATTACCAAGCTAAGGTCAAATCCACTGCGCAACCACAGGACTCTGATGCTAAGGTTAAACTTCAAGTGGGTTATTCTAAAATTGTTGCGAAGAGGGGGTAATAAAACCGCAAAGCCCTTTCACAAATTTATTCTTGCTTTTGTGGTCACTCGGTTTTCTATCTTTCTGGATTGTCTCCTGTTTTAAAAAGAAAAGATTAAAGGCTCTCAAGTCATCTTATTTTCGTTTCCACCGATTTTTGTTGTATCTTCCTCCTTGGTACAAGAACAGTGATATGGTGACAAATTGTGGGGCTCCAGATTTATTAAATAAACTTAAAGTGCTACACCAGAAACTATCGACTCGATACATTTTACTATTAACCCTTTTCATGGTCTTCTAAAATGTTTTCTACAGTAATTTAATGTGTTATCAGAAGTTTTTTTTTTTGTGCGTTTGTTTTATACTATGCTGTTTCAAGCGGGTCACAAATAAATTATTATTATGATTAATTACAATGCCAAAAAGATGTTTTTCTACAAAACTGTTTAAAAAAGCCCCCCCCCCCAATTGACGCCTATGTAATCTATATAATAAACTGTGATTGGATTTGAAGGTCTTTTATAGTTCCTGCACTTAATGTGTGGTTTATCTTTATATTTTAAACCAATGGTTTCATTTATAGAGGCTAAAGTGTATCTAATAACCCAACTGAACTGTAAATCAAATACTATTAGAAACAAATATCAGTTATAATAAACATTGCTTCAAGCATATTTGTAAACCACAAAAGAAACAACAAAAGAGAAACAAAGAAACAACAAAAGAAACAACAAGAGAAAACAAAAAATTGAATAATAGCACATAGCACAATTGCAAAGCCCAGGTCATGCTGGGATTAATAATAGCACAATTGCAAAGCCCGGGTCATGCTGGGATTAATTACGGCTGCGAAGTATAAGAACAAGGAAAAGTGTGGTTTTTTTGCATATTTATCCGCGTTATATCTCAAAAACATGTAGTTATATTAAGTATAGTTTTGATCATGTTGGCCTGTGTTGTCTTTTATCATGTATTGACAAAAAACGTATTTTCGTACATCCATATTACGGTATGTTCAAGAAAGCAGCTATAAACAAGCAGCACGAAGGGAAAATGTTGTTCTTAATCATCATATTAATCGTTCAGAGCCTTTTAATTATTTTTTATTTTTTAAGCAATAATTCCAAAACTGAGTCGGTGCCAAAAAACTTGAGGCGAGGGGACAATCTGCCCCCTCATCTGAAATTACGCTACTGGACCCCTTCTTCGTGGATCAGACTGTAAGTTATGCCCAGGGGTATATAAGACTTATATAGAAAAGGATGATCGTATAAACTACAGAGGGGGTTCATTGGATTACTAATCAGAAGTTTTAGTGCCTTTTTTGAAATTACGAGTGATGGTAATGTGGACACCCTCCCCCCCACACACACACACACAAACACATCGTATTACCCGAAATGCATCTGATAGAAACTTTGAGATGGCTATTTGTTGTCGTAGAAACTATGAAAAAGGTTCATTCAATTAGAAATTGAAAGGACTAGTGCATTTTTAATAGTCAAAAGTGATTGGAGGTCAGCAATCCCCCCCACGCCCATCAATTCCCAAAACACGTCTTATAAAAATTTTAAGATAGTCATTTTGTTTAGCGTAGTTGAAAGGTCTGAAAATTATGTCTTTGATAATGACAACCCCCCTCCACAGCCGTCAGCGCAAGGGTTGTAAGTTATACCTCGAGGGCATATAAGGTTTTTATGGAAAGGTTTGTTGTTTAAACTCCTTATAGGGCTCATTGGATTAGAAATCATATGTTCTAGTTCTTTTTTTAAGATTCAAAGTGATTGGAGCAGCACCTTAACCCCCCCCCCCTTTACGTATTGTATTCTATTAAAACATCTGATATGCCCCAGGGGCATATCAGGTTTTTATGTAAGTGGTGGTCATGTGAACTTTAGAAGAGGCTCATTGAATTTGAAATGGATAGTTCTAGTTCCCTTTTTAAGAGTCGAATATGACAGAGAGGAACTAGCCCTCCTCCCTGACATCCTCTTTTCTTAAAACAAATTTAACTGAAATCGTGAGACAGCCATTTTGTTACCAGTAGTAAGGGTTGTAGGTTAAGCCGCGGGGCATATAAGGTTTTTGGGAACGAGAGGTCATATAAGCTTTGAATCGGATAGACCTCATTTGATTGGAGTTTGGAAGTTCCAGTACCCTTTTTAATAGTTAAAAATGAATGGAGTTCAATCAGCCCCTCCCAAGCCTATCATTCCCCAAAACATATCTGATTGAAATTTTGAGAGATCTGTTTCGTTCAGCCTTTTTAAAAGATCCAGTAATTATGTCTGAGGATGTCAAACTGCCCAAAGTTCTCAGGGCAAGGGTTGTAACTTAGGCAATTTTTTCATAGTTTACAAGCAGTATGTGTTATTGAGAAAGGCATGCATGTTTGAACTTTACTTTCCATGAAGACGAAGGGCATTCAGGTGAGCCTTTCAATATTACTCTTCAATAGGAAAGAAAGATTTCTTAAATTTCTTAATTTTGCGGGGGAACCTTTCGCTTGGTTTTAGAAAACTAGTGTTTATTGATATCCAGTTTTGAACTCTGAGAGTTTTAACCGATTACTTAGGAAGCTATAGAAGAGAGACAGGGTTTAAATCCTATTAACAACTTGGATCATCGTGCCCAAATCCGTTGGCCGGATCCAATGCCAAAATTCAATTTATCAATATCAAAAGAAAACATTTTCACATGCTGATCAATGGTCAGCCTAACGTTGGTACCAATCTCCTGATTCTCTGCTTTCAGTCGTAAGTGTAATGCAAGGTTGGGGGCCAGGTGGGGGCCTAGAAGAGTAATATTGATCTTATTTGCCATAGTAAAAATAATTGATAATCAGGCACCTTTTTTGTGAGCAATCGATTCCGGTTTCGGAAAGTCAGACAAAAACAACTTTATGTAACAAGTATTACTGACTGAAAATGAAAACTTAACAATGAATCTCTAATGACTCTAGGCAACGCAATAACACTGCCAAGTTTAATTGTCCAGTTGAAATCTAATTCTGAATTGACGTATTGACGTCAAATTTTTTATATATTCTCAAATATTATATTAAATAAAACTTACGTCTATTCATATGAAACTGTCAATTAAGAAAAACTAAATAAAAATTAATACGCCCCATTGACAATTTATTAGCACATAGTGTCTTTTGATTTATTCCAACTTGCCCCTCAGTGTTACCGGAGAGTTCCAACTCGATTCCCCAACCTGCTCTCAATATATTACAGGCATGGTATTTTGATTACCTGTGTATATTTAGTCCTATAACTTAGGGCAACATCTTTCTCACTATTCTCTGAAGGTATCAACTTAAACTCTTAGTTGTTCCTGAGACATTGCAGATGCAATACTTTAAGAGCCTGGCAGCACAAAGTATCTTTTGATTTATCTAGCTGCAGAACTGTGCATAATTATAAGCTGAAGGGGAGCTTATAGTTTTACAATTATTTTTTTATATCTGGAAAGGAGCTTTTGCTTGTAGATCAGTAACCTCTTTTCGTACATCTTGAGCATATTTTTCTATGGGTTCACCAAACTTCTTTATCATAGAAGAACTCTTAAAAAGGAGACTAGAACAATACATTTCAAATCAAATGAGCTTCTTGTAAAGTTCACATGACCACCCCTTCCATAAAAACCTGATAAGCCACTGGGGCATAACTTTAAACCCTTCCCCCCAGACTCTGGGGAATTCTTTCCACCCAAAAGGCATTATTATATGATCTTCGGATGATTTTTGAACAAATGGCTGTCTCAAAATTTTATTGGACGTTTTTCTGGAATATAAGACGCAGAGGGGGGGGGGGGGCTGCCCCGGTCACTTTGAATCTTAAAAAAGGAACTAGAACATATGAATTCCAATCTAATGAGTCCTATCAGAGAGTTTAAACAAAACCCTTTCCATAAAAACCTTATATGCCTTCGGGGCATAGCTTATAAACCTCGCACTGAGGGCTTTGGGGAGGGGGATGGGGCTCTCAGTATCAAAGACATAAATTTCAGACCTTTCAACTATGCTAAACAAAATGACTATCTTAAAATTTTGAGCCAATGTGTTTTGGAAATTGATGGGCGTGGGGGGGGGGAGGGGGGCTTGTTGCACCCCGATCACTTTTGACTAATAAAAAAAGAACTAGACCTTTCAATTTTCCATCGAATGAGCCTTTTCTTAAGTTTCTAAGACAACAAATGACCATCTCATCAGATGCATATTGGTAAACTACGAGGCATGGGGGGGGGGTATTCAACCTTTGATCTCTCTCAATTTAAAAAAAAAAACATTAGAACTTCTGATTAGCAATCCAATGTCCAATAGCCCCCCTCTGAAGTTTAAGTTTGTGCCTGGCAGCACAAAGTGTCTTCTGATTTATCTAGCTTCAGAACTGTGCATAAGTAGAGGCCTAATAGGAGCTTATAGTTTTAATTTTTCTTTATTTTGTCTGGAAAGGAGACAAATATTTTTTTAGCCCCTTCCTTCTTCCATCCATGTTAAATTTGATTTTGGTTTTCCTCAGACTCTCCATTACTTTACCCAAAAGTATATGAAAGTCTAAACTTCATCTCCCAAGCTGTCCCCAATATACTGCAGATATGTTACTCTGATGAAATTTATACAGATAATATTTACGTTTTAGATCGATCTCTTTAACCATTACATAGATATTTTAAATGATTCCTCAAATCTGCCGTAAACTAAGAAGTGACTATACATAATCCATTGCATTTCCTTCATCAAAAGTATATGAACCAAATATTAGAAAATTCAAAATACCACATACCTTGTGACGGCGTAGTGGATAACGCCGTGCCTCTTGACCAGAAGTTTGCTGGTTCAATCCCGCGTCTCACAAGGAAGTAACCTTGATACATGAGCAAAAATAAATTTTTTTGGAAAAATTATAACTATGTAAATATAATGTTTTGACATTTTCTAATAAAGAAAAAACATATTAGTTTTAAATTAGACAAAATAAACATAAGAAAAGAACTAAGTCATACTTATACGGAAATTGTCCAGTTGTAAGTTCAAAAATTATTTTTTTTTTTGGTTTTATACCAGGGCACTTCGTATCGAAGGAATTGGCGTAGAATCTTCGAAAAGGGCTAATTCTGTTGGAAATTAGAAGGGCTAGTGCCGATTTTAATAGACGAAAGTGATTGCAAGACAACTAACACGCTTCCCACGCCCGCTATTTCCCCAAACACCTCCAATCGAAATTTTAAGATAGCCATTCTGTTCAACGTCGTTGAAAGGTCTGAAATTATGTTTGAGGATAACAACCACCCCAGAGTCCTCAAGGTAAGGGCTGTAAGTAATGCCCGGGGCAAATAACGTTTATATAGAAAGATTGATTGTTTATGCTACGGAGGCTGGTAATCATAAGTTCTAACGTTTTTTTCAAATTGAGAGTTATCAAAGGATGGATACCCCCCCCTTGCCTCTTTGTTTACCGATATGCATCTGATAAAAATTTTGAGATTGCCATTTGTTGTCTTAGAAACTTTAGAAAAAGTTCATTCGATGGAAAATTGAAAGGTCTAGTACCTTTTCATTATTAGTCAAAAGCGATCGGAGTGCAACAAGCCCCCCCCCCCTTCACGCATACCAATTACCAGAACGCATCTGATCAAAATTTTAAGATAGCCATTTTATTTAGCGTAGTTGAAAGGTCTGAAAATTATGTCTTTGATACTGACAGCTCCCTCCCCCTCGCACTGCCCTCAGCGCAAGGTTTATAAGTTATGTCTCGAGGGCACATAAGGTTTTTATGGAAAGGGTGGCTATTTAAACTCTATGATAGGGTTTTTTAGATTGGAAATCGCAGCCCCCCCCCCCTACGTCTTATATTCCGGAAGAACATCCGATAAAATTTTGAGACAGCCATTTGTTCAAAAATCGACCGAAGGTCATAGAATAATGCCTTTGGGGTGAAAAGAATCGCCAAAAGTCAGTAATTTTGTTACCAGTAGTCCCAAAATCATATGGCAATGTCTTTTGGGTGGACGCCCCAGAGCCCATGGGTAAGGGTTGTAAGTTATGTCTCGGAATATATAAGGTTTTTTGGGAACGAGTGGTCATAAAAGCTTTGAATCGGATGGAGCTCATTTGATTGTAATTCCAAAGTTATCATTTTCAATAATCAAAGATGAATGGAATTCAATCAGCCCCTCCCAGGCCTATCATTCCACAAAATATATCCCATCGAAATTTGGAGAGATCTATTTCGTTCAGCCTTTTTGAAAGTTCCAGTAACTATGTCTGAGGAATTCAACCTGCCCAAAGTTCTCAGGGCAAGGGTTGTAACTTAGGCAATTTTTTCATTGTTTACACACAGTATATGTTATTGAGAAAGGTATTAAGTTAGAGCTTTCTGAAAATGCTTAAAAGGGAATATTGTCTCACCAAAAGGTAATATGTGCACACTACTGCTAATATTACTGCTAACGCTGTCTTTACTACTACTACTTCTATTGATCCTATTCATACGGCTAATAGCACTGAGAAGAAAATATGATAACATACAGGTTATCAATAGGACATATCTGCAACGTATTAAGTTGTGTTATGATAATTGTATTAAGTTGAAACCTCTGGGACTTGATGAGAGGAATGTTCTACCGATATGTTAATGTTACTACTAGTAATATCAATACTACTACTACTACTGCAACTACTATTACAACTATGCCTAGAGGTATGAAGGTAAAATTTTCGAAGAATTTTGAGGGGGAAGGTGAACTGAATCACAACACACGTCATGCCTTCATTACAATTTGATTTTATAAGCCCTGTCACTTTTTTCAAACCTTGGATATAGCTTTCAATCGTTTTCATTTAGATTTGTTTTGA
The DNA here is from genome assembly GCF_032884065.1 of Artemia franciscana. Classification (NCBI taxonomy): domain Eukaryota; kingdom Metazoa; phylum Arthropoda; class Branchiopoda; order Anostraca; family Artemiidae; genus Artemia; species Artemia franciscana. The sequence continues at coordinate 131,688 of NW_027062884.1, forward strand.
TATTTTTTGTCATATGTCCTCTAACCGCAGATCTTGTTTGTGCTTCATTTTCGTGCATTATTATCTAAGACACATTTCTATGCATTTTGTTTTAGCTGTTCGGATTCATTCGCAATCATCTGTAATTTTGAATTCATTCAATGTAATAATAAATTCATTCCAGAGAGCCAAAATAAATTCATTCTATTCCAGGGTGGTTAAGAAATTCAGTTTTGAATTCATTTTCTCCTTCCTGTTTATCTTTACAGACGCTAAAATAAGATATATATATATATATATATATATATATATATATATATATATATATATATATATATATATATATATATATATATATATATATATATATATATATATATATATATATATATATATATATATATATATATATATATATATATATATATATATATATATATATATATATATATATATATATATATATATATATATATATATATATATATATATATATATATATATATATATATATATATATATATATATATATATATATATATATATATATATATATATACTAGCTGTTGGGGTGGCGCTTTGCGCCACCCCAACACCTAGTTGGTGGGGCGCTTCGCGCCCCCCAAGCCCCCCCGCGCGCGTAAGTCGTTACGCGCCATATTAGTTACGCGCCATTGTAGCTGTGTCCCTTTGTCCCACCTGTGAATTAAGATAGATATAAATATATTTTTTTAACTACGTAAAACATGCGAATATACAACATTCTTCGCTGTCCCATTGTCTGTGCATATAAATAGCATATATATTCCCTGTGTCCCGGTCGTCACTTGTGTCCTGGTGTCCCAGTTTGTATTTTCTCTTTGAGTGTCCCGGTCGTCATTTATATTCCCTGTGTCCCAGTGTCCCGGTCGTCATTTGTGTCCCGGTGTCCCGGTCTGTAATTTCTATTCAAACAATCCCTGTGTCTCAGTCGTCAATTATATATCCCGCCTGTGCCCCCGGCGTCCCCGTTGTAGTTGTGTCCCTGCGTCCCGGTCGTCATTTATGTTCCCGGTCGTGATTTGTGTCCGGGTGTCCCAGTCTGTAATTTTTCTTTGAGGTTCCTGGTCGTCATTTATATTCCCTCTGTGTCGGTCTTTGATATGTTTTGACTCTCGCTTTCCAGGCGGATTTTCATCTAACTGCGCGGTTTTGCGTTCTTTAGCCGCAAACCTGTTTTCTTGCTGTTCTTGTGATTCCTCGGCACGCTTTCTTTTCTTACTTTCTCTATCAGCAGCAAGTTTTTTGGCATAGACTCTTTGAGCAGCTTCCTCGGCTGTTGCCAATGTAGGTTCTTCAGTCATTTTACAATTAAACACTTTTCCGTGAACGCATGTCTTAAATACCATTAATGACGTCACCGTCATAGCAAAAATGACGACAACTAATTTCATGACGTCAGTCAACACAGAAACATGACGTCACCTGATCCACAGACAGACAGACAACTTATTTTTATATATATAGATATATATATAAATATATATATATATGTATATATATATATATATATATATATATATATATATATATATATATATATATATATATATATATATATATATATATATATATATATATATATATATATATATATATATATATATGCTAGCTGTTGGGATGGCGAATCGTGCCACCCCAACACCTAATTGGTGGGGGCGCTTCGCGCCCCCCCCAAGCCCCACCGCGCGCTTAAGTCGTTACGTGCCATTGTAGTTGTGTCCCTGTGTCCCACCTGTGAATATAGATATATATATATATATATATATGTTTTTAACTACGTAAAACTTGTGAATATACAACATTCTTGGCTGTCCAATTGTCTGTGCATATACAAAGCTTTAAAAGCTTATAATGACGTCATATACAAACGCTCTTTTTACAAACAAATAAACATGCATACATATAATTTATTTTTAGATAGATAGATAGATATCTAGATAGATATACACATAAAATACAAATTAACCGCGTAAAACTTGCGAAAAAACAACATTCTTCGCTGTCCCATTGTCAGTGCATATAAATAGATTGTCAGGTTTACTGACCCTTGAACATGCAACGTACAATTGTCCATGGGAATAACAATCTGTATTAAGATCTATACCACATTTTTCTAATGATTGCCCTTGAGCTTTGTTCATGGTGATTGCAAATGCTAATCGAATTGGGAATTGCAATCTTTTAAATTGAAAAGGCAGATCCGTTGGAATCATGGGAGTGCGAGGAATAAGAACAGCCTCACCCTCAAAAGGCCCTGTCAAGATTGTTGCCTCTATCACGTTTTCCATTGTTTTTTTTTACGGCAACTCGCGTGCCATTGCAAAGCTTTGGTGGGTTGATATTTCGTAACAATATTATTGGTATGCCTATTTTTAGTTGTAGCACTTGTGGTGGACACCCTAGGAGATCCAGGGAATTTAAAATTCAGATGGATAATTAGCCACGTCATTTGGTTCCAGAACTGTGTCGACTGACTTGTAAAGGACTGCCTGCTCTCGAATCTTGGTCAAAACAATATTGTTGATTTTGTGGACGTCTTTATAGTTGGCTGCCAGAATCGCACGTTCACTTAGCCATTTACGATTTTTATAATTGGTTAGAATATTCGGAAATATATTTTCCAACTAATTCATTTTTGGAAGTCACTAAATTACAGAATTCAGCAGGCAGTTGTATACGTCCTGAAATTGAGTCTACTGAGAGCTTTCCGTTTCCAATTGCCAGCAATTGATCTGAAAATGTCTGACCAGAGTCATCGTTTTGCAATCGGACACGCATATTTGTAGTTAATTTTAATGTCTTTACGTATGACCATTAATTAGAATTTTTCAGGCAAGCATTCATTCCGTCTGCAGAGGTTGATCTAGGTATTAGAGGTAATGTTTGCCTGAAATATCCCGCAAGCAATATTAATGAGCTGCCAAAGGGTTTCGAATTCCCACGCAAATCTCTCAAAGATTGATCCAGAGCCTCGAGCGATTTTTTGTGTGCCATTGTGCACTCGTCTCAAATAATAAGTTTGCATTGCTGCAATGCTTTACCCATCCCAGATGATTTGGAAATATTGCATGTGGGAGTATCTGTAGAATGAAAATTCAGAGGCAATTTCAAAGCGGAATGAGCAGTTCTTCCACCAGGCAGCAACGTTGCGGCTATTCCGGACGACGCAATTGCCAACGCTATATCATTTTTTGATCGAACTGATGCCAGAATAATTTTATCAAAAACATTTCACTAGTACCTCCTGGCGTATCCATAAAGAAGATTTCTCCAACGTTGTTATCGACACAATGCATTATCTAATCATAAATGTCCTTTTGCTCCGACCTTAACTTAGAAATGTTATTTTTTACATACGAAAATAGATCACTCGTGCTGTAACTCTGTTCACTATCAAATTCTACATATGTTGAAACAGCAGCGTTACGATTAGGTGAAGGCATTCCCAAATCCTGAAGAGGTTTGTTTGCCATACATACGCACAAATCTTCAATGATAACTAAAGTGTAGTTATAAATTTCTGATGTAAAACCAAAAGTCATATCTGACGTCTCTAGCTGTTTTCGATGGAGTATATCCTCGGCCATTTTCGATTTATATCTTTCCCATAACTCTCTAGGAGCTGAAGGAGAGCAAGTTGTTAGTATGATTCCAAATAATGCACGAATTTGACTTGGAGTTGACGTTTTGCACGCGTCATTGATGCAATTATCCCAGTGTTGGTCATTCTCCAATAAATTCAGAGCTGGGCATGCACTACGGTAAGTGTCATATATAGTACCGTTTACAGTTCTCAAATACTCAAAGAACGTTGGACCGGGTACATTCACCAAAAGCAGGCGGAGAAAGAAGCATTCATGTTAATTGGGGTGAACGGTGTAGAGTCTTCCTATCGTGGTATCTTTGAAGATGGAAGGTTGGCCTTCGACTGACTTACCCTGTTTTCGACGTTCAAATACTTTATTTTTAGAATTCCACTTGTAATATGAAAGTTCAAAAATTATTAATTTTTTTGGTTTTATACCAGGGCACTTTGTATCGAAGGATTGGCGTGGAAACTTCGAAAAGGGGTCATTCTGTTGAATATTAGAAGGGCTTGTGCCGTTTTTAGTAGTAGAAATTCATTGGAAGGCAACTAACACCCCTCCCACGCCTGCTATTTCCCCAAAAACCTCCCATCGAAATTTTGAGAGAGCCATTCTGTTCAACGTAGTTGAAAGGTCCGTAATTATGTCTTTGAGGATGACAACCTACCCAGAATCCTCAAGACAAGGGTTGTAAGTAATGCCTAGGGGGTCTATAAGGTTTATATAGAAAAAGTGATTGTTTAAACTTCGTAGGGGAGCTATTGGACATTGGATTGGTAATTAGAAGTTCTAATATTTTTTTTTTTTTAATTGAGAGTGATCAAAGGATGGATATTCTCCCCCACCCCCATGCCTTGTAGTTTACCAATATACATCTGATAGGAATTTTTGAGATTGCCATTTGTTGTCTTAGAAACTTCAGAAAAGGCTCATTCGATGGAAAATTGTAAGGTCTAGTTCCTTTTTTATGGCACTTGGTATTAACCAAGTGACATATAGCAATCGCAAATTCTGTCGGTCTGTCGGTCTGTCTGTCTATCGGTCCCTGTTTTGCCACTTTAGGCACTTCCAGGTAAGCTAGGACGATGAAATTTTGCAGGCGTAACAAGGACCGGATCAACTAAAATTAGAAATTAAATTAGAATTTGACCATCTAGGGGGGGGCGGGAGTGGGAGGCCCGTCAATTCTGAAAACTAGAAAAAATGAGGTATTTTTAACTTACTAACGGGTGACCAGATTTCAATGAAATTTGATATTTAGAAGGATATCGTATCTCAAAATTCTTATTTTCAATCCCGACGGGATCCGGTGACATTGGGGGGGGGAGTTGGGAGGGGAAAACCTAAAATCTTGGAAAACACTTAGAGAAACACTTAGGGCAGTGGGGGGACCGGAAATCTTAGAAAATGCTTAAAGCGGAGAGATCAAGATGAAACTGGATGGGAAGAATGAAAACCTGTCTAAGATACGTGACTTATATAAACGGACTGGATCTACTCTCTTTGGTTGAGTTGGGTGAGTTGGGGGGGGGGGGGTTAATTTTGAAATTTGAGGTATTTGTAACTTACGAAAGGGTGACCAGATCTTAATGACATTTGATATTTAGAAGGAACTCATGTCTCAGAGCTCTTATCTCCAATCCCGACCAGAACTTTTGACATTGGCTGGAGTTGGAGAGGGAAATCTTGGAAAACACTCGAAACCCCACCCCCAGCCCATTCATTTTATCCCTCGTGCCTACTCTGCCAAAATGACTCATGTCTGAGACTTTTTTTGCATTCAATAATTGTCTTGTAACAAATCCTAATTGTTCTCCTCGTGCTCTGTCCATAAGCAAATTGTTAAAGCATGGAGGACTCGGGGAAATACCTCTCTTGATGTTATTTTAATTATTATGTACAGCTTTTACAGCCCTCCCTCAACTTTGCCCCCGTTAGGTGGGAGTTATCATCTTTCCATTCTTTTATTCCCCTCCTCAAATTTTCAACATTATTTCTCAATAGCTTATATCACTTACCGCCCTCTTCAAAATTCTGGTCTTCTTTCTTTTGGTATGTGGCTGAGGAGGCTAATGAAGATTGGTCTGACATTTATAGTTTACAAAACCTTGATAAGAAAACGGCCACGTTTCATAGAAAGCTAATTGATAAATATCAAATTTGTTTCCCAGAAAAAATATTTAAAAGGTACTTAAGTGATAAACCTATAAAAACACTCATTAGAACCAAATTGAAGTTTTTAAAAAAAGATGAACTCGATGAAGCCAATATACTAAGAAAATCAATTAAAAGAGAAATTTGTAAATAAACCAAAAAACTGGTATTCCGAGGTTAAAAAGCTATGTGGCAGGAGTCTTGACCAGCTTAATTTCAAATTACCAGAAGCCCCTGATGTTACCGCTGATAATCTAAATAAATTTCTCGCTTCCATTGTCCAGAGACTTCCAGCATTGCCCAACCAATTATCAACAAGAGCCCCATCCTGTTCTTTTCCGACCGTTTCCCCGTTTGGGATAGAAAAAAGAATTGATATACTAAGGAAGACAAGTTTTTGTGCTTTGGATATCCCGCTTCCTCTTATTAGAGCCTTCGGTGACTTCCTTTCTAAGCCCTTGTCTTTCCTGTTTAACGAAGTTACTAAGTCTGGGCAAATTCCAACAATTTGGAAACAGGGTTTTATTAACCCTTTGAAAAAGAAAAACGGAAAGCCTGGCATTGAAGGCGTTCGACTTATTACTTTACTCTTATTTTCACAAAATTGTATGAAGGATTCCTTGCAGATTTGCTAAAGGAAAAAATCCTACCTCTTGCTGACCTGAAGCAATTCGGAAACCTAAAAACAACTTCTACTTCTCACTACCTCGTTTCTCCTATTGACCACATCAGGAAAATCCTCGAATAGCATAATTCCTGGCTAAACTTAATTTCCATTGACCTTCAGAAGGCGTTTGATTTGTTATCCACAATATTTTAATTGTGAAATTAGTTAGCGAGTTCAATATTGATCCCTTACTGGTAAAATTTGTTGCCTCCTTTTTAACAAATATATCGGAGGTGGTCAAGTACCAGAACCATTACTCAAAACCTCTCCCTGTCTACAATGGCATACCCCAAGATACTCTCTTAAGCCCTTACCTTTTTTCAGTCATGATCAACAGCCTCGCAAAGGAAGTTCCCGACTGATGGAAATTTGTTGATGACCTAACGATTGTTGGAAGTTGCTTCAGAAATTTAATAAGCGACCCTATGAGTATCGTCAATGAAATTGGAGGGGAGGCTTTGGACTTAGACATGACAGTAAACCATTCTAAGTCCATGATAATGCCGATTTGTTTCCTCAAATCCTCGCCCTGTTTTCTAAATCCTATCCCTCCTGAAATTTATGTGTCCTCGTTTAAATTAGTTGGTGTCAGAATTTCTTCAAATTTAAAGTGGGATATCCACGTTAAAGAGGTCATCCATAAAGCTAATATGTCTACCGCCCTCCTTAAGCTCCTAAATAAATATAGCGTCCCCCCTTCTCATTCCTTAAGGATGTATATGTCTTTTGTCCGCCCGCATCTTGAATATGCTTGTCCAGTTTGACACCCTGGCATCTCTCGTGAAGAATCAGACAAAATTGAGTCAATCCAAAAAAGAGCCTTGCGAATAATTTTCAAAGAAGGCAAGGTGCCATACTCTCTGCTGTAATCTAATATTAGAAGGGAGCTAACAATATAACTAACCATCGTCGCATGTTAAACAGTGTCGACTTGTTCATAAAATAGAATTTATTTGTGCTAAAAGCCCATAGGCCATGGCAAAATATAAAGAATTATAAGAAAATTGCACATATCCTAAAATAGTCCTTCAGAAATCCACTTCTATGATTCACCGCGAGACGAAGAAATCGTGTCATTACAAATACTCGGCTAAATAAACAAAGAACTGCATACGGAAACGAGGAACTGCTTGAGGAAAGGCGTAGTTTTGACACCCACATCCCATTTGAAAGGAAGCACCAAAAATACTAACCCATTTCCTACGCCACTCTTCATTCCCCAGACTATGCCTCTTGTTGCTCCTTGGTTTAGAAGAAAGCGAGATTGAAGTGCTACAGGAAACGATCAGTGTGTTAAAAAAGGATCTCTAAGCCGCTCGGGCGGAAATTGCAGCATTTTGGTTGAACCTCACCAATGCAAAATCTTAGAGAAATATGTTGGAAAACCACATCGAACTTAAAGAATTTCTTATCAGTAGCCTACAAAAATCCGCCTGTATTTCCTCCCTATCTTCAGAAGTAACTGACCCCTCGCAATCCAAATTGAACCAAAAAATCATTTCAATTCATACCGATGAAAGTCAGCTGTTTGGCAATGACCCCAATATCAGACCCAGCTTCTAATGATGTAAATACCTCATTCCAAGGCCCGGGTCGTACTGGGATTAATTACGGTTGCGAAGTATGCTCGTATTTTTTCGGTGATGCAAGCGTGAACAATGAAAGAAGAAAAGTAGATAACTTCGAAGACCACACTGCCTTTCCATGATGAAAGTAAAACAGTTCAAAATAGGGATGATACCTTTTTATTGACAGTGAAATATAAAATTATTTAACTGGATATTTCGAACACATATACAGTGTATATTTTAGTTTTACTGCTGATGATGAACACTGTATATGTGTTCGAAATATCCAGTTAAACAATTTTATATTTCACTGCCAATAAAAAGGTATCATCCCTATTTTGAACTGTTTTACTTTCGTCATGAAAGAAGAAAGATAGAAAGAAAGTTTATTTGAGCCCTACGGCCATACACAACGTGATTTAATAATACAACACTGCCCAGAACACACACTCAATATAAAACAACACTTATTTTCATTCACTCGGGCTCTGTCCAAGTTACTTGTCCAAGTACTAATAAGCTCCATTGAGAAACTTAAGCTAAGTGCCACACCCCTATCAATCCTGAAGAACACTCACTAGCATAGAGGAGTAAATATAAAAAGGTGTCCAAATTCAATACGACCTGTTATTATTTTAATGAAAGTATTTTTTGTAAGAACAAGGAAAAGTTTCCTTTTTTGCATATTCGTCCGCGTTATATCTCGAAAACATGTAGTTATATTAAGTGTAGTTTTGATCACGTTGGCCTTTGTTCTCTTTTATCCTGTATTAACAAAGAATGTATTTTCGCACATCCATATTACGGTATGTTCAAAAGAAACAGCTATAAACAAGCAACACGAAGGGAAAATGTGGTTCTGAATGAATACCTTGCTCTTTATGCTAAGTGTTTTTAGTAATTTCAACTACTTATTCCACGGCCTTTCTGATTCAGGGGTCATTCTTAAAAAATTGGGACAAAACTTAAGATTTAGTGTAAAAGGCGAGGTATTAACGAGGGGACAAACCCCCTCATATACATAATAAAAAATATAAGAGCATAAAAGTTTGTTACGCAAGTTAATTCTTAAGTTACGTATATTTTTTACTAATAAAAACTTTCGTTAAAAATTAAAAGTTCTAGTTGCCTTTTTAAGTAACCGAAAAATTTGAGGGCAACTAGGCCTCCTTCCCCACCCCTTATTTCTCAAAATTGTCTGATCAAAACTAAGAGAAAAAGCCGTTTAGCCAAAAAAAAACTAATATGCAAATTTCATTTTACTAATTAATGTGCGGAGAGCCAAAATCAAAAATGCATTAATTCAAAAACGTTCAGAAATTAAATTAAAAAAAAACTAGTTTTTTAAACTGAAAGTAAGGAGCGATATTAAAACTTAAAACGGACAGAAATTACTCCGTATATGAAATGGGTTGTCCCCTCCACAATCCCTTGCTCTTTACGCTAAAGTTTGATTCTTTGTCACAATTTTACTTTTTAAAACAATTAAAAACTACTGGTGAAATGTTTTTGATAAAATTATTCTGGCATCAATTCGATCAAAAAATGATATAGCGTTGGCAATTGCGTCGTCCGGAGTAGCCGCAACGTTGCTGCCTGGTGGAAGAACTGCTCATTCCGCTTTGAAATTGCCTCTGAATTTTCATTCTACAGATACTCCCACATGCAATATTTCCAAATCATCTGGGATGGGTAAAGTATTGCAGCAATGCAAACTTATTATTTGGGACGAGTGCACAATGGCACACAAAAAATCGCTCGAGGCTCTGGATCAATCTTTTAGAGATTTGCGTGGGAATTCGAAACCCTTTGGCAGCTCATTAATATTGCTTGCGGGATATTTCAGGCAAACATTACCTATAATACCTAGATCAACCCCTGCAGACGAAATGAATGCTTGCCTGAAAAATTCTAATTAATGGTCATACGTAAAGACATTAAAATTAACTACAAATATGCGTGTCCGATTGCAAAACGATGACTCTGGTCAGACATTTTCAGATCAATTGCTGGCAATTGGAAACGGAAAGCTCCCAGTGGACTCAATTTCAGGACGTATACAACTGCCTGCTGAATTCTGTAATTTAGTGACGTCCAAAAATGAATTAGTTGGAAAATGTATTTCCGAATATTCTAACCAATTATAAAAATCGTAAATGGCTAAGTGAACGTGCGATTCTGGCAGCCAAGTATAAAGACGTCCACAAAATCAACAATACTATTTTGACCAAGATTCGAGAGCAGGCAGTCCTTTACAAGTCAGTCGACACAGTTCTGGAACCAAATGAGGTGGCTAATTATCCATCTGAATTTTAAATTCCATGGATCTCCTAGGGTGTCCACCACAAGTGCTACAACTAAAAATATGCGTACCAATAATATTGTTACGAAATATCAACCCACCAAAGCTTTGCAATGGCACGCGAGTTGCCATTAAAAAAACAATGGAAAACGTGATAGAGGCAACAATCTTGACAGGGCCTTTTGAGGGTGAGGCTGTTCTTATTCCTCGCACTCCCATGATTCCAACAGATCTGCCTTTTCAATTTAAAAAATTGCATTTCCCAATTCAATTAGCATTTGCAATCACCATCAACAAAGCTCAAGGGCAATCATTAGAAAAATGTGGTATAGATCTTAATACGGATTGTTATTCCCATGGACAATTATACGTTGCATGTTCGAGGGTCGGTAAACCTGACAATCTATGTATATGCCCTGACAATGGGACAGCGAAGAATGTTGTTTATTCGCAAGTTTTACGCGGTTAATTTGTATTTTATGTGTATATCTATCTAGATATCTATCTATCTATCTAAAAATAAGTTGTATGTATGCATGTTTGTTTGTTTGTAAAAAGAGTGTTTGTATATGACGTCATTATAAGCTTTTAAAGCTTTGTATATGCACAGACAATTGGACAGCCAAGAATGTTGTATATTCACAAGTTTTACGTAGTTAAAAACATATATATATATATATATATATATATATATATATATATATATATATATATATATATATATATATATATATATATACATACATATATATATATATTCACAGGTGGGACACAGGGACACAACTACAATGGCACGTAACTAATATGGCACGTAACGACTTAAGCACGCAGTGGGGCTTGGGGGGCGCGAAGCGCCCCCACCAATTAGGTGTTGGGGTGGCGCGACGCGCCATCCCAACAGCTAGCATATATATATATATATATATATATACTAGCTGTTGGGGTGGCGCTTCGCGCCACCCCAACACCTAGTTGGTGGGGGCGCTTCGCGCCCCCCCCCAGGCCCCCCCGCGCGCGTAAGTCGTTACGCGCCATAATAGTTACGCGCCATTGTAGTTGTGTCCCTATGTCCCACCTGTGAATATAGATATATATATATATATATATATATATATATATATATATATATATATATATATATATATATATATATATATGGTTTTAACTACGTAAAACTTGCGAATATACAACATTCTTTGCTGTCCCATTGTCTTTGCATATAAATAGATTGTCAGGTTTACCGACTCTTGAACATGCAACATATAATGGTCCATGGGAAAACAATCTGTATTGAGATCTATACCTCATGATTCTAATGATTGCCCTTGAGCTTTGTTGATGGTGATTGCTAATCGACCATTCCCTGTCCCGGTGTCCCGGTCGTCATTTATATCCCCCTGTTTCCCCCGGTGTCCCCGTTGTAGTTGTGTCCCTGTGTCCCGGTCGTCATTTATATTCCCTGTGTCCCGGTCGTCATTTGTATCCCGGTGTCCCGGTCTGTATATACATTCGTTTTTTAGTTTTGTTTTTCTCCTTTATTTTTTTCCTTTTTTTTCTTTTTTAGTTTATTTAGATTTTTAGATTTTTTAGTTTTTTTATTAGTTTTTAGTTTTTTTTTCTTTTTTTTGTAGTTTTTACCTTCTTTTTAGTTTTGTTAGTTTTTTTTTTTACTTATGTCCTGGTCGTCATTTATACTCCCTGTGTCCCGGTGCTTTGTTGATTGCTAATCGAACATTCCTTTTGTCCTGGTCGCTTTCTCTTTGAGTGTCGTCATTTATTTTTTTCTTTTTTAGTTCTTTTGGTTTTTACCTTTTTTAGTTTTTTTTAGTTTTTTAGATGAAAATTTTTTTTAGTTTTTTCCTTTTTTTCTTTTTAGTTTTTTATTGGTTTTTACCTTTATTTTAGCTTATTTTTCAGTTTTTTCCTTTTTTTTAGTTTTTCTTTATTTTTTATTTTTTTTTAGTTTTTTACCTTTTTTTAGTTTTTTTAGTTTTTTTAGTTTTTTAGCTTTTTCACTTTTTTTATTAGTTTTTAGATTTTTTGTAGTTTTTGCCTTTTTTTAGTTTTTTCAGTTTTTTTTTTAGTTTTTTATTGGTTTTTACCTTTATTTTAGCTTATTTTTCAGTTTTTTCCTTTTTTTTAGTTTTTTTTTAGTTTTTAGTTTTTTTAGTTTTTTACCTTTTTTAGTTTTTTTAGTTTTTTTAGTTTTCTAGCTTTTTTATTTTTTTTTATTAGATTTTAGTTTTTTTTGTAGTTTTTGCCTTTTTTTAGTTTTTTTAGTTTTTTAGCTTTTTTATTAGTTTTTAGTTTTTTTTGTAGTTTTGCCTTTTTTTAGTTTTTTTCTTTTTAGTTTTTTTGTAGTTTTTACCTTCTTTTTAGTTTTGTTAGTTTTTTTTTTTACTTATGGCCTGGTCGTCATTTATACTCCCTGTGTCCCGGTGCTTTGTTGATTGCTAATCGAACATTCCTTTTGTCCTGGTCGCTTTCTCTTTGAGTGTCGTCATTTATTTTTTTTCTTTTTTAGTTCTTTTAGTTTTTACCTTTTTTAGTTTTTTTTAGTTTTTTAGATGAAAATTTTTTTTAGTTTTTTCCTTTTTTTCTTTTTAGTTTTTTATTGGTTTTTACCTTTATTTTAGCTTATTTTTCAGTTTTTTCCTTTTTTTATTTTTTTTATTTTTTATTTTTTTTAGTTTTTTACCTTTTTTTAGTTTTTTTAGTTTTTTTAGTTTTTTAGCTTTTTTACTTTTTTTATTAGTTTTTAGTTTTTTTTGTAGTTTTTGCCTTTTTTTAGTTTTTTCAGTTTTTTTTTTAGTTTTTTATTGGTTTTTACCTTTATTTTAGCTTATTTTTCAGTTTTTTCCTTTTTTTTAGTTTTTTTTAGTTTTTTTAGTTTTTTACCTTTTTTTAGTTTTTTTAGTTTTTTTAGTTTTTTAGCTTTTTTATTTTTTTTATTAGTTTTTAGTTTTTTTTGTAGTTTTTGCCTTTTTTTAGTTTTTTTTAGTTTTTTAGCTTTTTTATTAGTTTTTAGTTTTTTTTGTAGTTTTTGCCTTTTTTTAGTTTTTTTATTTTTTTAGCTTTTTTATTTTTTTTATTAGTTTTTAGTTTTTTTTGTAGTTTTTGCCTTTTTTTAGTTTTTTTCAGTTTTCAGTTTTGTCACCTGATCCAGTTTTTTCAGGTGACGTCACCTGATCCATCCATAGATCCACACACAGACAACTTATTTTTATATATATAGATATATATATATATATATATATATATATATATATATATATATATATATATATATATATATATATATATATATACTACTATTACTAATAACTCACTGCAGCACCAAGCCGCCTGAGGCCAACACAGCTACGCACGCTGCTCCTCCAACCTAATCTATTTAAAGCCTCCCTCTTTACACCCTCCCAGGAAGTTCCCATTTCCTTTAAATCCTTATTTATGACATCCTCCCAACCCAGACAAGGACGACCTGCTTTCCGTGTAGCCCCAGACGGTTGGCCAAAAAGGACAATCTTCGGTAATCTGTCATCCTTCATCCGTAGAACGTGGCCTAGCCATCTCAACCTTTCTTTCATTATAGCCCCAGAAAGCGGGATTGAACCACACTTTTCGTACAACCTACTGTTTGAAATACGGTCAGTCAGCCGGGTACCCAGAACAATCCGTAGGCAATTTCTCTGGAAAACATCTAGTAAATTTTCATCTGCTTTTCGGAGTGTCCATGCTTCAGAGCCATATTTGACCACTGTCATCACTGTAGCTTCCAATATTCTAATCTTGGTTTGTAGGCTTATCTTTCTATTCTTCCAATTTTTTTTTAACTGTGAAAAAACACTCTGAGCTTTAGCTATTCTACTTTTAACATCTTCACTGCTCCCACCATCTTTACTAATAATACTACCAAGGTAACTGAAGCTCCCAACCTGATCAATCTTTTCGTTACCTAAGGTCACCTGTTCATCTTCACTTATTCCTAACCTTAGTGACTTAGTCTTCTTAACATTAATTTTCAAGCCTATTTTAGCACCCTGAACTCGTAAAACCTCTAAAAATTCATTCATTTTGCTCACACTTTCATCTAATATGCTTAAATCATCAGCATAATCTAAGTCCAGGAGCGTTCTTCCTCCCCATTTGATTCCATGGTCTCCAATTGCCTTTCCTGTGCTCCTTAAGACGAAGTCCATCAAAATGATCCATATAAAGGGGGATGAATGAATTTTTTATATATATATATATATATATATATATATATATATATATATATATATATATATATCTATATATATAAAAATAAGTTGTCTGTGGATGGATGGATGTGTCAGGTGACGTCACCTGAAAAAACTGGATTAGGTGACGTCAAAACTGAAAAAACTAAAAAAAGGCAAAAACTACAAAAAAAACTAAAAACTAATAAAAAAAATAAAAAAGCTAAAAAACTAAAAAAAACTATAAAGGTAAAAACCAATAAAAAACTAAAAAAAAAACTGAAAAAACTAAAAAAAGGCAAAAACTACAAAAAAAAACTAAAAACTAATAAAAAAAGTAAAAAAGCTAAAAAACTAAAAAAACTAAAAAAACTAAAAAAAGGTAAAAAACTAAAAAAAATAAAAAATAAAAAAAAACTAAAAAAAAGGAAAAAACTGAAAAATAAGCTAAAATAAAGGTAAAAACCAATAAAAAACTAAAAAAAAAAGGAAAAAACTAATAAATGACGACACTCAAAGAGAAAGCGACCAGGACAAAAGGAATGTTCGATTAGCAATCAACAAAGCACCGGGACACAGGGAGTATAAATGACGACCAGGACATAAGTAAAAAAAAAAAAAACTATCTATATATATAAAAATAAGTTGTCTGTGGATCTGTGGATCGTGGATCAGGTGACGTCACCTGAAAAAACTGGATCAGGTGACGTCAAAACTGAAAAAAGTAAAAAAAGGCAAAAACTACAAAAAAAACTAAAAACTAATAAAAAAAATAAAAAAGCTAAAAAACTAAAAAAACTAAAAAAAGGCAAAAACTACAAAAAAACTAAAAACTAATAAAAAAGCTAAAAAACTAAAAAAACTAAAAAAAAGGCAAAAACTACAAAAAAACTAAAAACTAATAAAAAAAATAAAAAAGCTAAAAAACTAAAAAAACTAAAAAAACTAAAAAAAGGTAAAAAACTAAAAAAACTAAAAACTAAAAAAAACTAAAAAAGGTAAAAACTAAAAGAACTAAAAAAGAAAAAAATAAATGACGACACTCAAAGAGAAAGCGACCAGGACAAAAGGAATGTTCGATTAGCAATCAACAAAGCACCGGGACACAGGGAGTATAAATGACGACCAGGACACAAGTAAAAAAAAAAATTAACAAAACTAAAAAGAAGGTAAAAACTACAAAAAAACTAAAAAGAAAAAAAAAACTAAAAACTAATAAAAAAACTAAAAAATCTAAAAATCTAAATAAACTAAAAAAGAAAAAAAAAGGAAAAAAATAAAGGAGAAAAACAAAACTAAAAAACGAATGTATATACAGACCGGTACACCGGGATACAAATGACGACCGGGACACAGGGAATATAAATGACGACCGGGACACAGGGACACAACTACAACGGGGACACCGGGGGAAACAGGGGGATATAAATGACGACCGGGACAAAAAAACTAAAAAGAAAAAAAACTAAAAACTAATAAAAAAACTAAAAAATCTAAAAATCTAAATAAGCTAAAAAAGAAAAAAAAAGGAAAAAAATAAAGGAGAAAAAATAAACTAAAAAACGAATGTATATACAGACCGGGACACCGGGATACAAATGACGACCGGGACCCGGGACACAGGGAATATAAATGACGACCGGGACACAGGGACACAACTACAACGGGGACACCGGGGGAAACAGGGGGATGTAAATGACGACCGGGACACCGGGACAGGGAATGGTCGATTAGCAATCACCATAAACAAAGCTCAAGGGCAATCATTAGAATCATGAGGTATAGATCTGAATACAGATTGTTTTCCCATGGACCATTATATGTTGCATGTTCAAGAGTCGGTAAACCTGACAATCTATTTATATGCAAAGACAATGGGACAGCAAAGAATGTTGTATATTCGCAAGTTTTACGTAGTTAAAACCATATATATATATCTATCTATATTCACAGGTGGGACATAGGGACACAACTACAATGGCGCGTAACTATTATGGCGGGTAACGACTTACGCGCGCGGGGGGGCTTGGGGGGGCGCGAAGCGCCCCCACCAACTAGGTGTTGGGGTGGCGCGAAGCGCCACCCCAACAGCTAGTATATATATATATATATATATATATATATATATATATATATATATATATATATATATATATGTTTTATATATAGCTATTATATATAGCACAGTTCTAGCTGCAGAACTGTGCATAATTATAAGCTGAAGGGGAGCTTATAGTTTTACAATTATTTTTTTATATCTGGAAAGGAGCTTTTGCTTGTAGATCTGTAACCTCTTTTCGTACATCTTGAGCATATTTTTCTATGGGTTCACCAAACTTCTTTATCATAGAAGAACTCTTAAAAAGGAGACTAGAACAATACATTTCAAATCAAATGAGCTTCTTGTAAAGTTCACATGACCACCCATTCCATAAAAGCCTGATAAGCCACTGGGGCATAACTTTAAACCCTTCCCCCCAGACTCTGGGGGATTCTTTCCACCCAAAAGGCATTATTATATGATCTTCGGATGATTTTTGAACAAATGGCTGTCTCAAAATTTTATTGGACGTTTTTCTGGAATATAAGACGCAGAGGGCATATGCCTTCGGGGCATAGCTTATAAACCTCGCACTGAGGGCTTTGGGGAGGGAGATGGGGCTCTCAGTATCAAAGACATAAATTTCAGACCTTTCAACTATGCTAAACAAAATGATTATCTTAAAATTTTGAGCCAATGTGTTTTGGAAATTGATGGGCGTGGGGGGGAGGGGGGCTTGTTGCACCCCGATCACTTTTGACTAATAAAAAAAGAACTAGACCTTTCAATTTTCCATCGAATGAGCCTTTTCTTAAGTTTCTAAGACAACAAATGACCATCTCATCAGATGCATATTGGTAAACTACGAGGCGTGGGGGGGGGTATTCAACCTTTGATCTCTCTCAATTTAAAAAAAAAAACATTAGAACTTCTGATTAGCAATCCAATGTCCAATAGCCCCCCTCTGAAGTTCAAGTTTGTGCCTGGCAGCACAAAGTGTCTTCTGATTTATCTAGCCTCAGAACTGTGCATAAGTAGAGGCCTAATAGGAGCTTATAGTTTTAATTTTTCTTTATTTTGTCTGGAAAGGAGACAAATATTTTTTTAGCCCCTTCCTTCTTCCATCCATGTTAAATTTGATTTTGGTTTTCCTCAGACTCTCCATTACTTTACCCAAAAGTACATGAAAGTCTAAACTTCACCTCCCAAGCTGTCCCCAAGATACTGCAGATATGTTACTCTGATGAAATTTATACAGATAATTTTTACGTTTTAGATCGATCTCTTTAACCATTACATAGATATTTTAAATGATTCCTCAAATCTGCCGTAAACTAAGAAGTGACTATACAGAATCCATTGCATTTCTTTCATCAAAAGTAAATGAACCAAATATTAGAAAATTCAAAATACCACATACCTTGTGACGGCGTAGTGGATAACGCCGTGCCTCTTGACCAGAAGTTTGCTGGTTCAATCCCGCGTCTCACAAGGAAGTCACCTTGATACAAGAGCAAAAATAATTTTTTTTTGAAAAATTATAACTATGTAAATATAATGTTTTGACATTTTCTAATAAAGAAAAAACATATTAGTTTTAAATTAGACAAAATAAACATAAGAAAAGAACTAAGTCATACTTATGCGGAAATTGTCCAGTTGTAAGTTCAAATTTTTTTTTTTTTTTTAGTTTTATACCAGGGCACTTCGTATCGAAAGAATCGGCGTAGAATCTTTGAAAAGGGCTAATTCTGTTGGAAATTAGAAGGGCTAGTGCCGATTTTAATAGACGAAAGTGATTGCAAGACAACTAACACCCTTCCCACGCCCGCTATTTCCCCAAACACCTCCAATCGAAATTTTAAGATAGCCATTCTGTTCAACGTCGTTGAAAGGTCTGAAATTATGTTTGAGGATAACAACCACCCCAGAGTTCTCAAGGTAAGGGCTGTAAGCAATGCCCGGGGTAAATAACGTTTATATAGAAAGATTGATCGTTTATGCTACGGAGGCTGGCAATTGGACATTTGATTGGTAATCAGAAGTTCTAACGTTTTTTAAATTGAGAGTTATCAAAGGATGGATACCCCCCCCCCTTGCCTCTTTGTTTACCGATATCCATCTGATAAAAATTTTGAGATTGCCATTTGTTGTCTTAGAAACTTTAGAAAAAGTTCATTCGATGGAAAATTGAAAGGTCTAGTACCTTTTCATTATTAGTCAAAAGCTATCGGAGTGCAACAAGCCCCCCCCCCCTTCACGCATACCAATTACCAGAACGCATCTGATCAAAATTTGAAGATAGCCATTTTATTTAGCGTAGTTGAAAGGTCTGAAAATTATGTCTTTGATACTGACAGCTCCCTCCCCCTCCCACTGCCCTCAGCGCAAGGTTTATAAGTTATGTCTCGAGGGCACATAAGGTTTTTATGGAAAGGGTGGCTATTTAAACTCTATGATAGGGATTTTTAGATTGGAAATCGCAGCCCCCCCCCCTACGTCTTATATTCCAGAAGAACATCCGATAAAATTTTGAGACAGCCAATTGTTCAAAAATCGACCGAAGATCATATAATAATGCCTTTGGGGTGAAAAGAATCCCCGAAAGTCAGGGGGTAAGGGTTGTAAGTTATGCCCCAGGGGCATATCAGATTTTTATGGAAGGGGTGGTCATATGAACTTTTGAAGAGGCTCATTTAATTTGAAATGTGTAGTTATAGTTTCCTTTTTAAGAGCTGTTGGGGTGGCCCTTCGCGCCACCCCAACACCTAGTTGGTGGGGGCGCTTCGCGCCCCCCCCAAGCCCCCCCGCGCGCGTAAGTCGTTACGCGCCATAATAGTTACGCGCCATTGTAGTTGTGTCCCTATGTCCCACCTGTGAATATAGATATATATATATATATATATGGTTTTAACTACGTAAAACTTGCGAATATACAACATTCTTTGCTGTCCCATTGTCTTTGCATATAAATAGATTGTCAGGTTTACCGACTCTTGAACATGCAACATATAATGGTCCATGGGAAAACAATCTGTATTCAGATCTATACCTCATGATTCTAATGATTGCCCTTGAGCTTTGTTGATGGTGATTGCTAATCGACCATTCCCTGTCCCGGTGTCCCGGTCGTCATTTACATCCCCCTGTTTCCCCCGGTGTCCCCGTTGTAGTTGTGTCCCTGTGTCCCGGTCGTCATTTATATTCCCTGTGTCCCGGGTCCCGGTCATCATTTGTATCCCGGTGTCCCGGTCTGTATATACATTCGTTTTTTAGTTTTGTTTTTCTCCTTTATTTTTTTCCTTTTTTTTTCTTTTTTAGCTTATTTAGATTTTTAGATTTTTTAGTTTTTTTTATTAGTTTTTAGTTTTTATTTCTTTTTAGTTTTTTTGTCCCGGTCGTCATTTATATCCCCCTGTTTCCCCCGGTGTCCCCGTTGTAGTTGTGTCCCTGTGTCCCGGTCGTTATTTATATTCCCTGTGTCCCGGTCGTCATTTGTATCCCGGTGTACCGGTCTGTATATACATTCGTTTTTTAGTTTTGTTTTTCTCCTTTATTTTTTTCCTTTTTTTTTCTTTTTTAGTTTATTTAGATTTTTAGATTTTTTAGTTTTTTTATTAGTTTTTAGTTTTTTTTTCTTTTTAGTTTTTTTGTAGTTTTTACCTTCTTTTTAGTTTTGTTAATTTTTTTTTTTTACTTGTGTCCTGGTCGTCATTTATACTCCCTGTGTCCCGGTGCTTTGTTGATTGCTAATCGAACATTCCTTTTGTCCTGGTCGCTTTCTCTTTGAGTGTCGTCATTTATTTTTTTCTTTTTTAGTTCTTTTAGTTTTTACCTTTTTTAGTTTTTTTTTAGTTTTTAGTTTTTTTAGTTTTTTACCTTTTTTTAGTTTTTTTAGTTTTTTTAGTTTTTTAGCTTTTTTATTTTTTTTATTAGTTTTTAGTTTTTTTGTAGTTTTTGCCTTTTTTTTATTTTTTTTAGTTTTTTAGCTTTTTTATTATTTTTTTAGTTTTTTTTGTAGTTTTTGCCTTTTTTTAGTTTTTTTAGTTTTTTAGCTTTTTTATTTTTTTTATTAGTTTTTAGTTTTTTTTGTAGTTTTTGCCTTTTTTTAGTTTTTTCAGTTTTGACGTCACCTGATCCAGTTTTTTCAGGTGACGTCACCTGATCCACGATCCACAGATCCACAGACAACTTATTTTTATATATATAGATAGTTTTTTTTTTTTTACTTATGTCCTGGTCGTCATTTATACTCCCTGTGTCCCGGTGCTTTATTGATTGCTAATCGAACATTCCTTTTGTCCTGGTCGCTTTCTCTTTGAGTGTCGTCATTTATTAGTTTTTTCCTTTTTTTTTTAGTTTTTTATTGGTTTTTACCTTTATTTTAGCTTATTTTTCAGTTTTTTCCTTTTTTTTAGTTTTTTTTTATTTTTTATTTTTTTTAGTTTTTTACCTTTTTTTAGTTTTTTTAGTTTTTTTTAGTTTTTTAGCTTTTTTACTTTTTTTATTAGTTTTTAGTTTTTTTTTGTAGTTTTTGCCTTTTTTTAGTTTTTTCAGTTTTTTTTTAGTTTTTTATTGGTTTTTACCTTTATAGTTTTTTTAGTTTTTTAGCTTTTTTATTTTTTTTATTAGTTTTTAGTTTTTTTGTAGTTTTTGCCTTTTTTTAGTTTTTTCAGTTTTGACGTCACCTAATCCAGTTTTTTCAGGTGACGTCACCTGACACATCCATCCATCCATCCACAGACAGACAACTTATTTTTATATATATAGATATATATATATATATATCTATATATATATATATATATATATATACATATATATATATATATACATATATATATATATATATATATATATGTATATATATATATATATATATATATATATATATATATATATATATATATATATATATGCTAGCTGTTGGGATGGCGCTTCGTGCCACCCCAACACCTAATTGGTGGGGGCGCTTCACGCCCCCCCTCCAAGCCCCACCGCGCGCTTAAGTCTTTACGTGCCATATTAGTTACGTGCCATTGTAGTTGTGTCCCTGTGTCCCACCTGTGAATATAGATATATCTTTCTATATATAAAAATAAGTTGTCTGTGGATGGATGGATGTGTCAGGTGACGTCACCTGAAAAAACTGGATCAGGTGACGTCAAAACTGAAAAAACTAAAAAAAGGCAAAAACTACAAAAAAAAACTAAAAACTAATAAAAAAAATAAAAAAGCTAAAAAACTAAAAAAACTATAAAGGTAAAAACCAATAAAAAACTAAAAAAAAAACTGAAAAAACTAAAAAAAGGCAAAAACTACAAAAAAAAACTAAAAACTAATAAAAAAAGTAAAAAAGCTAAAAAACTAAAAAAACTAAAAAAACTAAAAAAAGGTAAAAAACTAAAAAAAATAAAAAATAAAAAAAAAATAAAAAAAAGGAAAAAACTGAAAAATAAGCTAAAATAAAGGTAAAAACCAATAAAAAACTAAAAAAAAAAAAAGGAAAAAACTAATAAATGACGACACTCAAAGAGAAAGCGACCAGGACAAAAGGAATGTTCGATTAGCAATCAACAAAGCACCGGGACACAGGGAGTATAAATGACGACCAGGACATAAGTAAAAAAAAAAAACTATCTATATATATAAAAATAAGTTGTCTGTGGATCTGTGGATCGTGGATCAGGTGACGTCACCTGAAAAAACTGGATCAGGTGACGTCAAAACTGAAAAAACTAAAAAAAGGCAAAAACTACAAAAAAAACTAAAAACTAATAAAAAAAATAAAAAAGCTAAAAAACTAAAAAAAACTAAAAAAAGGCAAAAACTACAAAAAAAACTAAAAACTAATAAAAAAGCTAAAAAACTAAAAAAACTAAAAAAAAGGCAAAAACTACAAAAAAAATAAAAACTAATAAAAAAAATAAAAAAGCTAAAAAACTAAAAAAACTAAAAAAAGGTCAAAAACTAAAAAAACTAAAAACTAAAAAAAACTAAAAAAGGTAAAAACTAAAAGAACTAAAAAAGAAAAAAATAAATGACGACACTCAAAGAGAAAGCGACCAGGACAAAAGGAATGTTCGATTAGCAATCAACAAAGCACCGGGACACAGGGAGTATAAATGACGACCAGGACACAAGTAAAAAAAAAAATTAACAAAACTAAAAAGAAGGTAAAAACTACAAAAAAACTAAAAAGAAAAAAAAACTAAAAACTAATAAAAAAACTAAAAAATCTAAAAATCTAAATAAACTAAAAAAGAAAAAAAAAGGAAAAAAATAAAGGAGAAAAACAAAACTAAAAAACGAATGTATATACAGACCGGTACACCGGGATACAAATGACGACCGGGACACAGGGAATATAAATGACGACCGGGACACAGGGACACAACTACAACGGGGACACCGGGGGAAACAGGGGGATATAAATGACGACCGGGACAAAAAAACTAAAAAGAAAAAAAACTAAAAACTAATAAAAAAACTAAAAAATCTAAAAATCTAAATAAGCTAAAAAAGAAAAACAAGGAAAAAAATAAAGGAGAAAAAATAAACTAAAAAACGAATGTATATACAGACCGGGACACCGGGATACAAATGACGACCGGGACCCGGGACACAGGGAATATAAATGACGACCGGGACACAGGGACACAACTACAACGGGGACACCGGGGGAAACAGGGGGATGCAAATGACGACCGGGACACCGGGACAGGGAATGGTCGATTAGCAATCACCATCAACAAAGCTCAAGGGCAATCATTAGAATCATGAGGTATAGATCTGAATACAGATTGTTTTCCCATGGACCATTATATGTTGCATGTTCAAGAGTCGGTAAACCTGACAATCTATTTATATGCAAAGACAATGGGACAGCAAAGAATGTTGTATATTCGCAAGTTTTACGTAGTTAAAACCATATATATATATCTATCTATATTCACAGGTGGGACATAGGGACACAACTACAATGGCGCGTAACTATTATGGCGCGTAACGACTTACGCGCGCGGGGGGGCTTGGGGGGGGCGCGAAGCGCCCCCACCAACTAGGTGTTGGGGTGGCGCGAAGCGCCACCCCAACAGCTAGTATATATATATATATATATATATATATATATATATATATATATATATATATATATATATATATATATATATATATATATGTTTTTAACTACGTAAAACTTGTGAATATACAACATTCTTGGCTGTCCAATTGTCTGTGCATATACAAAGCTTTAAAAGCTTATAATGACGTCATATACAAACGCTCTTTTTACAAACAAACAAACATGCATACATACAATTTATTTTTAGATAGATAGATAGATATATAGATAGATATACACATAAAATACAAATTAACCGCGTAAAACTTGCGAATAAACAACATTCTTCGCTGTCCCATTGTCAGTGCATATAAATAGATTGTCAGGTTTACTGACCCTCGAACATGCAACGTACAATTGTCCATGGGAATAACAATCTGTATTAAGATCTATACCACATTTTTCTAATGATTGCCCTTGAGCTTTGTTGATGGTGATTGCAAATGCTAAACGAATTGGGAATTTCAATCTTTTAAATTGAAAAGGTAGATCCGTTGGAATCATGGGAGTAAGAGGAATAAGAACAGCCTCACCCTCAAAAGGCCCTGTCAAGATTGTTGCCTCTATCACGTTTTCCATTGTTTTTTTTTACGGCAACTCGCGTGCCATTGCAAAGCTTTGGTGGGTTGATATTTCGTAACAATATTATTGGTATGCCTATTTTTAGTTGTAGCACTTGTGGTGGACACCCTAGGAGATCCAGGGAATTTAAAATTCAGATGGATAATTAGCCACGTCATTTGGTTCCAGAACTGTGTCGACTGACTTGTAAAGGACTGCCTGCTCTCGAATCTTGGTCAAAACAATATTGTTGATTTTGTGGACGTCTTTATACTTGGCTGCCAGAATCGCACGTTCACTTAGCCATTTACGATTTTTATAATTGGTTAGAATATTCGGAAATATATTTTCCAACTAATTCATTTTTGGACGTCACTAAATTACAGAATTCAGCAGGCAGTTGTATACGTCCTGAAATTGAGTCTACTGAGAGCTTTCCGTTTCCAATTGCCAGCAATTGATCTGAAAATGTCTGACCAGAGTCATCGTTTTGCAATCGGACACGCATATTTGTAGTTAATTTTAATGTCTTTACGTATGACCATTAATTAGAATTTTTCAGGCAAGCATTCATTTCGTCTGCAGGGGTTGATCTAGGTATTATAGGTAATGTTTGCCTGAAATATCCCGCAAGCAATATTAATGAGCTGCCAAAGGGTTTCGAATTCCCACACAAATCTCTTAAAGATTGATCCAGAGCCTCGAGCGATTTTTTGTGTGCCATTGTGCACTCGTCCCAAATAATAAGTTTGCATTGCTGCAATACTTTACCCATCCCAGATGATTTGGAAATATTGCATGTGGGAGTATCTGTAGAATGAAAATTCAGAGGCAATTTCAAAGCGGAATGAGCAGTTCTTCCACCAGGCAGCAACGTTGCGGCTATTCCGGACGACGCAATTGCCAACACTATATCATTTTTTGATCGAATTGATGCCAGAATAATTTTATCAAAAACATTTCACTAGTACCTCCTGGCGTATCCATAAAGAAGATTTCTCCAACGTTGTTATCGACACAGTGCATTATCTAATCATAAATGCCCTTTTGCTCCGACCTTAACTTAGAAATGTTATTTTTTACATACGAAAATAGATCACTCGTGCTGTAACTCTGTTCACTATCAAATTCTACATATGTTGAAACAGCAGCGTTACGATTAGGTGAAGGCATTCCCAAATCCTGAAGAGGTTTGTTTGCCATACATACGCACAAATCTTTAATGATAACTAAAGTGTAGTTATAAATTTCTGATGTAAAACCAAAAGTCATATCTGACGTCTCTAGCTGTTTTCAATGGAGTATATCCTCGGCCATTTTCGATTTATATTTTTCCCATAACTCTCTAGGAGCTGAAGGAGAGCAAGTTGTTAGTATGATTCCAAACAATGCGCGAATTTGACTTGGAGTTGACGTTTCGCACGCGTCATTGATGCAGTTATCCCAGTGTTGGTCATTTTCCAATAAATTCAGAGCTGGGCATGCACTACGGTAAGTGTCATATATAGTACCGTTTACAGTTCTCAAATACTCAAAGAACGTCGGACCGGGTACATTCACCAAAAGCAGGCGGAGAAAGAAGCATTCATGTTGATTGGGGTGAATGGTGTAGAGTCTTCTTATCGTGGTATCTTTGAAGATGGTAGGTTGGCCTTCGACTGACTTACCCTGTTTTCGACGTTCAAATACTTTATTTTTAGAATTCCACTTGTAATATGAAAGTTCAAAAATTATTAATTTTTTTGGTTTTATACCAGGGCACTTTGTATCGAAGGATTGGCGTGGAAACTTCGAAAAGGGCTCATTCTGTTGGATATTAGAAGGGCTTGTTCCGTTTTTAGTAGTAGAAATGCATTGGAAGGCAACTGACACCCCTCCCACGCCTGCCATTTCCCCAAACACCTCCCATCGAAATTTTGAGATAGCCATTCTGTTCAACGTAGTAGAAAGGTCCCGTAATTATGTCTTTGAGGATGACAACCTACCCAGAATCCTCAAGACAAGGGTTGTAAGTAATGCCTAGGGGGGTCTATAAGGTTTTATATAGAAAAAGTGATTGTTTAAACTTCGTAGGGGAGCTATTGGACATTGGATTGGTAATTAGAAGTTCTAATATTTTTTTTTTAATTGAGAGTGATCAAAGGATGGATATTCTCCCCCACCCCCATGCCTTGTAGTTTACCAATATACATCTGATAGGAATTTTTGAGATTGCCATTTGTTGTCTTAGAAACTTCAGAAAAGGCTCATTCGATGGAAAATTGTAAGGTCTAGTTCCTTTTTTATGGCACTTGGTACTAACCAAGTGACATATAGCAATCGCAAATTCTGTCGGTCTGTCGGTCTGTCTGTCCTATCGGTCCCTGTTTTGCCACTTTAGGCACTTCCAGGTAAGCTATGACGATGAAATTTTGCAGGCGTAACAAGGACCGGATCAATACAATTAGAAATTAAATTAGAATTTGACCATCTAGGGGGGGGGGGGGCGGGAGTGGGAGTCCCGTCAATTCTGAAAACTAGAAAAAATGAGGTATTTTTAACTTACTAACGGGTGACCAGATTTCAATGAAATTTGATATTTAGAAGTATATCGTATCTCAAAATTCTTATTTTCAATCCCGACGGGATCCGGTGACATTGGGGGGAGTTGGGAGGGGGAAAACCTAAAATCTTGGAAAACATTTAGAGTGGAGGGATCGGGATGAAACTTGGTGGGAAAAATAAGCACAAGTCGTAGATACATGATTGAAATAACCGAAAGGGATCCGCTCTCTTTGGGGTAGTTGGGGGGAGGGGGTTAATTCTGAAAAATTAGATAAATGAGGTATTTTTAACTTACGAACGGGTGATTGGATATCAATGAAATTTGATATTTAGAAGGATATCCTTTCTCCAAGCTCTTATTTTGAATTCCGACCGTATCTGGTGACATTGGAGGCAGTTTGGGGTGGGGGAACCTAGTATCATGGAAAAACGCTTAGATTGGAGGGATCGGGATGAAACCTTGTGGGAAAAAAAACAGAAATCTTAGATACATGATTTACATACTTGGAAGGATCCGCTCTATTGCGGGGGGGGGGGGGGGGGGTAATTCTGAAATATTAGAAAAAAACGTATATTCAATTAACGAAGGAGTGATCGGATCTTCATGAAACTTCATATTTAGAAGAAACTCGTAACTCAGATCTCTTATTTTAAATCTCAACCGGATCCAGATTCATTGGGGGGGGGGACCGGAAATCTTAGAAAATGCTTAAAGCGGAGAGATCAGGATGAAAACTGGATGGGAAGAATGAAAACCCGTCTAAGATACGTGACTTATATAAACGGACTGGATCTACTCTCTTTGGTTGAGTTGGGGGGGGGGGGGGGTTAATTTTGAAATTTGAGGTATTTGTAACTTACGAAAGGGTGACCAGATCTTAATGACATTTGATATTTAGAAGGAACTCATGTCTCAGAGCTCTTATCTCCAATCCCGACCAGAACTGTTGACATGGCTGGAGTTGGAGAGGGAAATCTTGGAAAACACTCGAAACCCACCCCCCAGCCCATTCATTTTATCCCTCGTTTTTACTATGCCAAAATGACTCATGTCTGAGACTTTTTTTGCATTCAATAATTGTCTTGTAACAAATCCTAATTGTTTCTCCTCGTGCTCTGTCCATAAGCAAATTGTTAAAGCATGGAGGACTCGGGGAAATACCTCTCTTGATGTTATTTTTAATTATTAGTACAGCTTTTACAGCCCTCCCTCAACTTTGCCCCCGTTAGGTGGGAGTTATCATCTTTCCATTCTTTTGTTCCCCTCCTCAAATTTTCAACATTATTTCTCAATAGCTTATATCACTTACCGCCCTCTTCAAATTCTGGTCTTCTTTCTTTTGGTATGTGGCTGAGTAGGCTACTGAAGATTGGTCTGACATTTATAGTTTACAAAAACTTTGATAAGAAACGGCCACGTTTCCATAAATAGCTAATTGATAAATATCAAATTTGTTTCCCAGAAAAAATATTTAAAAAGGTGCTTAAGTGATAAACCTATAAAAACACTCATTAGAACCAAATTGAAGTTTTTAAAAAAAGATGAACTCGATGAAGCCAATATACTAAGAAAATCAATTAAAAGAGAAATTTGTAAATAAACCAAAAAACTGGTATTCCGAGGTTAAAAAGCTATGTGGCAGGAGTCTTGACCAGCTAATTTCAAATTACCAGAAGCCCCTGATGTTACCGCTGATAATCTAATTAAATTTCTCGCTTCCATTGTCGAGAGCCTTCCAGCATTGCCCAACCAATTATCAACAAGAGCCCCATCCTGTTCTTTTCCGACCGTTTCCCCGTTTGGGATAGAAAGAAGAATTGATATACTAAGGAAGACAAGTGTTTGTGCTTTGGATATCCCCGCTTCCTCTTATTAGAGCCTTCGGTGAC
>NW_027062885.1:0-72952 GCF_032884065.1 Artemia franciscana
ATATATATATATATATATATATATATATATATATATATATATATATATATATATATATATATATATATATATATATATATATATATATATATATATATATATATATATATATATATATATATATATATATATATATATATATATATATATATATATATATATATATATATATATATAATATATATATATATATATATATATATATATATATATATATATATATATATATATATATATATATATATATATATATATATATATATATATATATATATATATATATATATATATATATATATATATATATATATATATATATATTTATATATATATATATATATATATATATATATATATATATATATATAATATATATATATATATATATATATATATATATATATATATATATATATATATATATATATATATATATATATATATATATATATATATATATATATATATATATATATATATATATATATATATATATATATATATATATATATATATATATATATATATATATCTTCTATATATATAAAAATAAGTTGTTTGTCTGTATGTCGACTGACGTCATTAGGATTGAGCTGTATGTCGTCATGAAGTTAGTTGTCGTCATGTTTGTTATGACGACGTCATGTTTGTCAACTGACACCGGGACACAAATGACGACCAGGACACCAGGAAACAGGGAATATAAATGACGACCGGGACACTCAAGGAGAAATTATAGACAGGGACACCGGGACACAAATAACGACCGAATCTATCTATATATATAAAAACTACCGTTGGGGGACATATAAATAGATTGTCAGGTTTACCGACTCTTGAACATGCAACATAAAAAAAAACTAAAAACTGAAAAACAAAAAAACTAAAAAAAGGAAAAAAACTGAAAAATAAAGAAGGATATATATATATATATATATATATATATATATATATATATATATATATATATATATATATATATACTAGCTGTTGGGGTGGCGCTTCGCGCCACCCCAACACCTAGTTGGTGGGGCGCTTCGCGCCCCCCAAGCCCCCCCGCGCGCGTAAGTCGTTACGCGCCATATTAGTTACGCGCCATTGTAGTTGTGTCCCTGTGTCCCATCTGTGAATAGAGATAGATATAAATATATGTTTTTAACTACGTAAAACATGCAAATATACAACATTCTTCGCTGTCCCATTGTCTGTGCATATAAATAGATTGTCAGGTTTACTGACTCTTGAACATGCAACATATAATTGTCCATGGGAAAAACAATCCGTATTCAGATCTATACCTCATTATTCTAATGATGTGTCCCTGTGTCCTGGTCGTCATTTATATTCCCTGTGTCCCGGTCGTCATTTGTGTCCCGGTGTCCCAGTTTGTAATTTCTCTTTGAGTGTCCCGGTCGTCATTTATATTCCCTGCTTCCCGGTCGTCATTTGTGTCCCGGTGTCCCGGTCTGTAATTTCTATTCGAACAATCCCTGTGTCCCGGTCGTCATTTATATATCCTGCCTGTGCCCCCGGCGTCCCCGTTGTAGTTGTGTCCCTGTGTCCCGGTCGTCATTTATATTCCCTGTGTCCCGGTCGTGATTTGTGTCTGGGTGTCCCAGTGTGTAATTTCTCTTTGAGGTTCCCGGTCGTCACTTATATTCCCTCTGTCTCGGTCGTCATTTGTGTCCCGGTCTGTAATTTCTCTTTGAGTGTTTTTTCATTTTAGTTTTTTTTTAGTTTTTTACCTTTTTTCTTTTTTCAGTTTTCTTTTTCTTCTTTATTTTCAGCGTCACTATGAAGTACATATCGACGAACCTTTGTTTTTTTAACTGTAATCTGGTAGGCATTGATGACCTTATCCAAGTCAAAATCCAAACCCAATAGGTTCTTCAGTCTATTTTACAATTAAACATTTTTCCGTGAACAAATGTCTTAAATACCGTTAATGACGTCACCTTCAAAGCAAAAATGATGGCAACTAATTTCATGACGTCAGCCGAAACATGACGTCACCTGATCCACGATCCACAGACAACTTATTTTTATATATATAGACTAGCTGTTGGGGTGGCGCTTCGCGCCACCCCAACACCTAGTTGGTGGGGGCGCTTCGCGCCCCCCCCCAAGCCCCCCGCGCGCGTAAGTCGTTACGCGCCATAATAGTTACGCGCCATTGTAGTTGTGTCCCTATGTCCCACCTGTGAATATAGATAGATATATATATATATATATATATATATATATATATATATATATATATATATATATATATATATATATATATATATATATATATATATATATATATATATATATATATATATATATACATATATATATATATATATATATATATATATATATATATATATGGTTTTAACTACGTAAAACTTGCGAATATACAACATTCTTTGCTGTCCCATTGTCTTTGCATATAAATAGATTGTCAGGTTTACCGACTCTTGAACATGCAACATATAATGGTCCATGGGAAAACAATCTGTATTCAGATCTATACCTCATGATTCTAATGATTACCCTTGAGCTTTGTTGACGGTGATTGCTAATCGACCATTCCCTGTCCCGGTCGTCATTTATATCCCCCTGTTTCCCCCGGTGTCCCCGTTGTAGTTGTGTCCCTGTGTCCCGGTCGTCATTTATATTCCCTGTGTCCCGGTCGTCATTTGTATCCCGGTGTCCCGGTCTGTATATACATTCGTTTTTTAGTTTGTTTTTCTCCTTTATTTTTTTCCTTTTTTTTCTTTTTTAGTTTATTTAGATTTTTAGATTTTGTAGTTTTTTTATTAGTTTTTAGTTTTTTTTCTTTTTAGTTTTTTTGTAGTTTTTACCTTCTTTTTAGTTTTGTTAGTTTTTTTTTTACTTATGTCCTGGTCGTCATTTATACTCCCTGTGTCCCGGTGCTTTGTTGATTGCTAATCGAACATTCCTTTTGGCCTGGTCGCTTTCTCTTTGAGTGTCGTCATTTATTTTTTTCTTTTTTAGTTCTTTTAGTTTTTTACCTTTTTTAGTTTTTAGATTAAAATTTTTTTTAGTTTTTTCCTTTTTTTCTTTTTAGTTTTTTATTGGTTTTTACCTTATTTTAGCTTATTTTTCAGTTTTTTCCTTTTTTTTAGTTTTTTTTATTTTTATTTTTTTTTAGTTTTTTACCTTTTTTTAGTTTTTTTAGTTTTTTTAGTTTTTTAGCTTTTTTACTTTTTTTATTAGTTTTAGTTTTTTTGTAGTTTTTGCCTTTTTTTAGTTTTTCAGTTTTTTTAGTTTTTTATTGGTTTTTACCTTTATTTTAGCTTATTTTTCAGTTTTTTCCTTTTTTTTAGTTTTTTTTAGTTTTTAGTTTTTTTAGTTTTTTACCTTTTTTTATTTTTTTTATTTTTTTTTAGTTTTTTAGCTTTTTTATTTTTTTTATTAGTTTTTAGTTTTTTTTGTAGTTTTTGCCTTTTTTTAGTTTTTTTAGTTTTTTAGCTTTTTTATTAGTTTTTAGTTTTTTTTTGTAGTTTTTGCTTTTTTAGTTTTTTTTAGTTTTTTAGCTTTTTTATTTTTTTTATTAGTTTTAGTTTTTTTTGTAGTTAGTTTTTTTAGTTTTTTACCTTTTTTTAGTTTTTTTAGTTTTTTAGTTTTTTAGCTTTTTTATTTTTTTTATTAGTTTTTAGTTTTTTTTGTAGTTTTTTGCCTTTTTTTAGTTTTTTTAGTTTTTTAGCTTTTTTATTAGTTTTTAGTTTTTTTGTAGTTTTTGCCTTTTTTTAGTTTTTTTAGTTTTTTAGCTTTTTTATTTTTTTTTATTAGTTTTTAGTTTTTTTTGTAGTTTTTGCCTTTTTTTAGTTTTTTCAGTTTTGACGTCACCTGATCCAGTTTTTTCAGGTGACGTCACCTGATCCACGATCCACAGATCCACAGACAACTTATTTATATATATATACTAGCTGTTGGGGTGGCGCTTCGCGCCACCCCAACACCTAGTTGGTGGGGGGCGCTTCGCGCCCCCCCCAAGCCCCCCCGCGCGCGTAAGTCGTTACGCGCCATAATAGTTACGCGCCATTGTAGTTGTGTCCCTATGTCCCACCTGTGAATATAGATATATATATATATATATGGTTTTAACTACGTAAAACTTGCGAATATACAACATTCTTTGCTGTCCCATTGTCTTTGCATATAAATAGATTGTCAGGTTATCCCCCTGTTTCCCCCGGTGTCCCCGTTGTAGTTGTGTCCCTGTGTCCCGGTCGTCATTTATATTCCCTGTGTCCCGGGTCCCGGTCATCATTTGTATCCCGGTGTCCCGGTCTGTATATACATTCGTTTTTTAGTTTTGTTTTTCTCCTTTATTTTTTTCCTTTTTTTTTCTTTTTAGCTTAT
Organism: Artemia franciscana; assembly: GCF_032884065.1. Taxonomy (NCBI): domain Eukaryota; kingdom Metazoa; phylum Arthropoda; class Branchiopoda; order Anostraca; family Artemiidae; genus Artemia; species Artemia franciscana. The sequence goes on from NW_027062885.1 coordinate 4,375, forward strand.
TTAGATTTTTAGATTTTTTAGTTTTTTTTATTAGTTTTTTAGTTTTATTTCTTTTTAGTTTTTTTGTCCCGGTCGTCATTTATATCCCCCTGTTTCCCCCGGTGTCCCCGTTGTAGTTGTGTCCCTGTGTCCCGGTCGTTATTTATATTCCCTGTGTCCCGGTCGTCATTTGTATCCCGGTGTACCGGTCTGTATATACATTCGTTTTTTAGTTTTGTTTTTCTCCTTTATTTTTTTCCTTTTTTTTTCTTTTTTAGTTTATTTAGATTTTTAGATTTTTTAGTTTTTTTATTAGTTTTTAGTTTTTTTTTCTTTTTAGTTTTTTTGTAGTTTTTACCTTCTTTTTAGTTTTGTTAATTTTTTTTTTACTTGTGTCCTGGTCGTCATTTATACTCCCTGTGTCCCGGTGCTTTGTTGATTGCTAATCGAACATTCCTTTTGTCCTGGTCGCTTTCTCTTTGAGTGTCGTCATTTATTTTTTTCTTTTTTAGTTCTTTTAGTTTTTACCTTTTTTAGTTTTTTTTTAGTTTTTAGTTTTTTTAGTTTTTTACCTTTTTTTAGTTTTTTTAGTTTTTTAGCTTTTTTATTTTTTTTATTAGTTTTTAGTTTTTTTGTAGTTTTTGCCTTTTTTTTTAGTTTTTTGTCCTGGTCGCTTTCTCTTTGAGTGTCGTCATTTATTAGTTTTTTCCTTTTTTTTTTAGTTTTTTATTGGTTTTTACCTTTATTTTAGCTTATTTTTCAGTTTTTTCCTTGTTTTTAGTTTTTTTTTATTTTTTATTTTTTTAGTTTTTTACCTTTTTTTAGTTTTTTTAGTTTTTTTAGTTTTTTAGCTTTTTTACTTTTTTTATTAGTTTTTAGTTTTTTTTTGTAGTTTTTGCCTTTTTTTAGTTTTTTCAGTTTTTTTTTTAGTTTTTTATTGGTTTTTACCTTTATAGTTTTTTTAGTTTTTTAGCTTTTTTATTTTTTTTATTAGTTTTTAGTTTTTTTTGTAGTTTTTGCCTTTTTTTAGTTTTTTCAGTTTTGACGTCACCTAATCCAGTTTTTTCAGGTGACGTCACCTGACACATCCATCCACACATCCATCCACACATCCACAGACAGACAACTTATTTTTATATATATAGATATATATATATATATATATATATATATATATATATATATATATATATATATATATATATATATATATATATATATATATATATATATGTATATCTATATATATAAAAATAAGTTGTCTGTGGATGGATGGATGGATGGATGTGTGGATGGATGTGTCAGGTGACGTCACCTGAAAAAACTGGATTAGGTGACGTCAAAACTGAAAAAACTAAAAAAAGGCAAAAACTACAAAAAAAACTAAAAACTAATAAAAAAAATAAAAAAGCTAAAAAACTAAAAAAACTGTAAAGGTAAAAACCAATAAAAAACTAAAAAAAAAAACTGAAAAAACTAAAAAAAGGCAAAAACTACAAAAAAAAACTAAAAACTAATAAAAAAAGTAAAAAAGCTAGAAAACTAAAAAACTAAAAAAACTAAAAAAAGGTAAAAAACTAAAAAAAATAAAAAATAAAAAAAAACTAAAAAAAAGGAAAAAACTGAAAAATAAGCTAAAATAAAGGTAAAAACCAATAAAAAACTAAAAAAAAAAAGGAAAAAACTAATAAATGACGACACTCAAAGAGAAAGCGACCAGGACAAAAAACTAAAAAAAAAGGCAAAAACTACAAAAAAACTAAAAACTAATAAAAAAAATAAAAAAGCTAAAAAACTAAAAAAACTAAAAAAAGGTAAAAAACTAAAAAACTAAAAACTAAAAAAAAACTAAAAAAGGTAAAAACTAAAAGAACTAAAAAAGAAAAAAATAAATGACGACACTCAAAGAGAAAGCGACCAGGACAAAAGGAATGTTCGATTAGCAATCAACAAAGCACCGGGACACAGGGAGTATAAATGACGACCAGGACACAAGTAAAAAAAAAAATTAACAAAACTAAAAAGAAGGTAAAAACTACAAAAAAACTAAAAAGAAAAAAAAACTAAAAACTAATAAAAAAACTAAAAAATCTAAAAATCTAAATAAACTAAAAAAGAAAAAAAAAGGAAAAAAATAAAGGAGAAAAACAAAACTAAAAAACGAATGTATATACAGACCGGTACACCGGGATACAAATGACGACCGGGACACAGGGAATATAAATAACGACCGGGACACAGGGACACAACTACAACGGGGACACCGGGGGAAACAGGGGGATATAAATGACGACCGGGACAAAAAAACTAAAAAGAAATAAAAACTAAAAACTAATAAAAAAAACTAAAAAATCTAAAAATCTAAATAAGCTAAAAAAGAAAAAAAAAGGAAAAAAATAAAGGAGAAAAACAAAACTAAAAAACGAATGTATATACAGACCGGGACACCGGGATACAAATGATGACCGGGACCCGGGACACAGGGAATATAAATGACGACCGGGACACAGGGACACAACTACAACGGGGACACCGGGGGAAACAGGGGGATAACCTGACAATCTATTTATATGCAAAGACAATGGGACAGCAAAGAATGTTGTATATTCGCAAGTTTTACGTAGTTAAAACCATATATATATATATATATATCTATATTCACAGGTGGGACATAGGGACACAACTACAATGGCGCGTAACTATTATGGCGCGTAACGACTTACGCGCGCGGGGGGGCTTGGGGGGGGCGCGAAGCGCCCCCACCAACTAGGTGTTGGGGTGGCGCGAAGCGCCACCCCAACAGCTAGTATATATATATATATATATATATATATATATATATATATATATATATATATATATATATATATATATATATATATATATATATATATATATATCTCTATATATAAAAATAAGTTGTCTGTGTGTGGATCTGTGGATGGATCAGGTGACGTCATGTTTGTTCGCATATGACGTCTGAATTATTTCATACTAATACAAAAGAAGAAAAAAACTAAAAAAGGTAAAAACTACAAAAAAACTAAAAAGAAAAAAAAACTAAAAAAGCTAAAAAACTAAAAAAAACTAAAAAAAGGTAAAAATCTAATAACTAAAAAAAACTGAAAAAAATAAAAAAAGGCAAAAACTAAAAAAAAAAAATAAAAACTAATAAAAAAACTAAAAAAGCTAAAAAACTAAAAAAACTAAAAAAAAACTAAAAAAAGGTAAAAATCTAAAAAAAACTAAAAACTAAAAAAGAAAAAAACTAAAAAAAAAAGGAAAAAAACTGAAAAATAAAAGAGAAAAAGAAAACTAAAAAAATATGAATAAATATATATAAAAATAAGTTGTTTGTGGGTTATGTCTGTCTGTCTGTCTGTCGAGTGACGTCGTGTTTGTCCGCATATGACGTCTGAATTATTTCACACTAATACAAAAGAAGAAAAAAAACTAAAAAAAGGTAAAAACTACAAAAAAAACTAAAAAGAAAAAAAACTAAAAAAGCTAAAAAACTAAAAAAACTAAAAAAAGGTAAAAAACTAAAAACTAAAAAAACTGAAAAAACTAAAAAAAGGCAAAAACTAAAAAAAAACTAAAAACTAATAAAAAAACTAAAAAAGCTAAAAAACTAAAAAAACTAAAAAAACTAAAAAAAGGTAAAAAACAAAAAAAAAACTAAAAACTAAAAAAGAAAAAACTAAAAAAAAGGAAAAAACTGAAAAATAAGAGAAAAAGAAAACTAAAAAAATATTAATAAATATAAAAAATATAAATATAAATATAATATAAATTAGCAATCAACAAAGCACCGAGACACAAATGACGACCGGGACACAGGGAGTATAAATGACGACCAGGACATAAGTAAAAAAAAAACTAAAAAAACTAAAAAAATGGTAAAAACTACAAAAAAACTAAAAACTAATAAAAAACTAAAAAATCTAAAAATCTAAATAAACTAAAAAAGAAAAAAAAAGAAAAAATGAAAAAAATAAAGGAGAAAAACAAAACTAAAAAACGAATGTACATACAGACCGGGACACCGGGATACAAATGACGACCGGGACACAGGGAATATAAATGACGACCGGGACACAGGGACACATCTACAATGGGGACGCCGGGGGGCACAGGGGGATATAAATGATGACCGGGACACCGGGACACAAGGAATATAAATGACGCCCGGACACTCAAAGAGAAATCACAGACTGGAACACCGGGACACAAATGACGACCGGGACACAGGGAATATAAATGACGACCGGGACACAGGGACATAACTACAAAGGGGACGCCGGGGTGCACAGGGGGATATATAAATGACGATGGCGACTCAGGGAATGGTCGATTAGCAATCACCATCAACAAAGCTCAAGGGCAATCATTAGAATCATGAGGTATAGATCTGAATACGGATTGTTTTCCCATGGACCATTATATGTTGCATGTTCAAGAGTCGGTAAACCTGACAATCTATTTATATGCACAGACAATGGGACAGCAAAGAATGTTGTATATTCGCAAGTTTTACGTAGTTAAAAACATATATATAATATATATATATATATATATATATATATATATATATATATATATATATATATATATATATATATATATATATATATATATATATATATATATATATATATATATATATATATATATATCTATATTCACAGGTGGGACATAGGGACACAACTACAATGGCGCGTAACTAATATGGCGCGTAACGACTTACGCGCGCGGGGGGGCTTGGGGGGGCGCGAAGCGCCCCCACCAACTAGGTGTTGGGGTGGCGCGAAGCGCCACCCCAACAGCTAGTATATATATATATATATATATATATATATATATATATATATATATATATATATATATATATATATATATATATATATATATATATATATATATATATATATATATATATATATATATATATATAGTTTTCAGTCCAGAACCAATAAAGCTATTATGTAAACATCAAAAATATTTATGTTGTCTGAGCAATAATTTTTAGTTTTTATTTCAAAATAGAAAATTACCTGAATATTTTAGAATTAGTTTTGTTTTTTGTTAGGTTTCTGCTATTCAACGCGTGACTTCAACTCGTCACGAATTAGTGAAAATTATAAGATGTCTACTTGGAATAATTATGTTGAAAGTGCTCAAAGAGCTACTCAAAGAGTCTATGCCAAAAAACTTGCGGCTGATAGAGAAAGTAAGAAAAGAAAGCGTGCCGAGGAATCTCAAGAACAGCAAGAAAACAGGCTTGCGGCTGATAGAGAAATTAAGAGAAGAAAGCTGCCGAGGAATCACAAGAACAGCGAGAAAACAGGCTTGCGGCTGATAGAGAAGGTAAGAACAGAAAGCGTGCCGAGGAATCACAAGAGCAACGTGAAAACAGGCTTGCGGCTTCAAAAGATAATGCCAAAAGAAAGCGTGCTGAGGAATCAGAGCAACCTGGAAATTATCGCCTGGCATTCAGGTACAGCCCAGTCGATGATTATAGATTGAGTAGATGTGTTCAAATCGGGACTATGTCTAAAATTTGTCCCTATTGCAAGGCCTTAAAATTCAATGGTGAAACAATGGGAATGTGTTGCGCCTCAGGAAAAGTTAAACTTCCTCTATTGGCTGCACCACCAGAGCCATTGAAGACTTTCCATACTGGAACTACGTCAGAATCTAAGTGTTTTTTGTCAAAAATCAGAAAATATAACTCATGTTTCCAAATGACGTCGTTTGGAGCCCAAATGAAAAATCCAGATCAATTTATGTCTACTTTCAAAGTAAAAGGGCAAATTGATCATAGAGCAGGGTCCCTTCTACCATTTTCAGGCGAGAATCATAAATTTTTACAATTGTACCTCATCAGTGATAGAAATTCTGAATTGAATGCACGTTGCGAAATTTCTCCCAACGTTGAAAGGACTGTCGTTTCCCAATTGCAACATCTTTTCCACGAAAATAATAATTTAGTGCGTCTGTTCAAAACAGCCATCGATTTGATGCCTGCTGATACGCATAAAATTGTTATTTCCGCTGACAAAACGCTTCCTGGCCAACATGTGCGTAGATACAATGCTCCAACTATCGACGAAGTGGCAATCGTTATGGTCGGTGATCAGTTTTTACCTCGAGATATTATTCTTCAGAAGCGAAACGCTCAGTTGTTAAGAATTGCTGAAACTCATCGATGCTACGATGCCCTACAATATCCTATCATCTTTTGGGATGGAGCCGACGGCTATCACTTTAATATTAAATTGATGAGTCCAGCTTTGCGAGATGCAGTTATAAATGACGGTAATATCACAAACGTTGGAAGATTAACAATTTTACCTTCGTCATATGCTAGCAGTCCCCGTCACATGCATGAATATACTCAAGATGCTATTGCGTATGTTCGTCACTATGGTCGTCCAGATTTATTTATTATATTTACATGTAATCAATCTTGGGACGAGATACTGCAGCTTTTACTTCAAGGACAATCGGCGGTTCATAGACATGATATTACGGCCCGTGTCTTCCGGCAAAAGTTGAAATCACTGATAAACTACATAGTAAAACTTGAAGTATTTGGGTCAGTGCGATGCTGGATGTACTCAGTGGAATGGCAAAAACGAGGTTTGCCATACGCACATATACTGATCTGGCTACATAAAAAAATTACTTCGAATGAAATTGATGATGTGATTTCCGCTGAAATACCTAATGAAAATGTCGATAAGGGGTTACATGATATTATTGTAGAAAATATGATACATGGACCTTGCGGTGCACTGAACGAAAATTCACCAAGCATGGCCAAAGGAAGGTGTACAAAGCAATATCCTTGACTTTTAGTATCCAACACAATTACTGGCAATGATGGTTACCCAAAATATAGGAGAAGATCTACTGAAGATGGCGGTAAAACAGCAATAATAAAGAAGCGTAACGGTACCACCATCGAAGTAAATAACCAGTGGGTTGTTCCATATTCTCCATTATTATCAAAAACATTTAATGCACACATAAACGTTGAATACTGTAACTCCGTAAAGGCAATCAAATACATATGTAAATACGTCAACAAAGGCAGTGACATGGCAGTTTTTGGCTTGCAGCCCGAAATCAAGGATATCGACGAAATCGTACAATATCAGGCTGGAAGATACATAAGCAGTAATGAAGCTGTTAGGCGAATTCTTTCATTTCCGATACATGAACGTAGTCCAGCTGTTGTTCACTTAGCGGTACATTTACAGAATGGTCAACGTGTTTATTTCTCGGAAACCAACGTGCAACAAAGAGCCCTGAATCCACCGGATACAAAGTTAACCGCTTTCTTTTCGCTTTGCAAAAATGATTCTTTTGCAAAAAATCTGCTGTATACTGAAGTGCCTTCGTATTACACGTGGAATACTAAAAATAAAGTATTTGAACGTCGAAAACAGGGTAAGTCAGTCGACGGCCAACCTACCATCTTCAAAGATACCACGATAGGAAGACTCTACACCGTTCACCCCAATCAACATGAATGCTTCTTTCTACGCCTGCTTTTGGTGAATGTGCCCGGTCCGACATCCTTTGATTATTTGAGGACTGTAAATGGTACTATACATGACACTTACCGTAGTGCATGCCAAGCTCTGAATATATTGGAGAATGACCAACACTGGGATAACTGCATCAATGACGCGTGCGAAACGTCAACCCCAAGTCAAATTCGTGCATTGTTTGGCATCATTTTAACAACTTGCTCTCCATCAGCTCCTACAGAGTTATGGGAAAAATATAAGTCAAAAATGTCCGAAGATATACTCCATCGAAAACAGTTAGAGACGTCAGATATGACTTTTGATTTTACATCAGAAATTTATAACTACACTTTAGTTGTTATAGAAGATTTGTGCGTACGTATGGCAAACAAACCTCTTCAGGATTTGGGAATGCCTTCACCTAACCGTATCGCTGCTGTTTCGACATGTGTAGAATTGGATCGTGAACAAAGTTACAGTACGAGTGATCTATTGTCGTATGTACAAAATACATTTCCAAGTTAACGTCGGAACAAAAAGACATTTATGATACGATAATGCATTGTGTCGATAACAACGTTGGAGAAATTTTCTTTTGGATGCGCCAGGAGGTACTGGTAAAACGTTTGTGATAAAACTGATTCTGGCATCAATTCGATCAAAAAATGATATAGCGTTGGCAATTGCGTCGTCTGGAATAGCCGCAACATTGCTGCCTGGTGGAAGAACTGCTCATTCCGCTTTGAAATTGCCTCTGAACTTGCATTCTACAGAAACTCCCACGTGCAATATTTGCAAATCATCTGGGATGGGTAAAGTATTGCAGCAATGCAAACTTATTATTTGGGATGAGTGCACAATGGCACACAAAAAATCACTCGTGGCTCTGGATCAATGCTTGAAAGATTTGCGAGGGAAGTCGAAACCCTAGCACATTAATATTGCTTGCGGGAGATTTCACGCAAACATTACCTATAATACCTAGATCAACTCCTGCAGACGAAATGAATGCTTGCCTGAAAAATTCTAATTTTTGGGCACACGTAAAAACATTAAAATTAACTACAAATGTGCGTGTCCGATTGCAAAACGATGACTCTGGTCAAACATTTTCAGATCAATTGCTGGCAATGGGAAACGGAAAGCTCCCAGTAGACTCAATTTCAGGACGTATACAACTACCTGCTGATTTCTGTAATTTAGTGACGTCCAAAAATGAATTGATTGAAAAGTATTTCCGAATATTCTAAAAAATTATAAAAATAATAAATGGCTAAGTGAAAGAGCGATTCTCGCACCCAAAAATATAGACGTCCACGAAATCAACAATATTGTTTTGACCAAGATTCGAGACCAGGCAGTCCTTTACAAGTCAGTCGACACAGTTTTGGAAACAAATGAAGCGGTTAATTATCCATCTGACTTTTTAAATTTCGTGGATCTTTCGGGGTTTCCACCACACGTGCTACAACTAAAAATAGGCGTACCAATAATACTTTTAAGAAATATCAACCCACCAAAGCTTTGCAATGGCAAGCGACTTGCCGTAAAAAAAACAATGGAAAAGCTAATAGAGGCCACAATCTTGACAGGGCCTTTTGAGGGTGAGGCTGTTCTTATTCCTCGCATTCCCATGATTCCAACGGATCTGCCTTTTCAATTTAAAAGATTGCAATTCCCAATTCGATTAGCATTTGCAATCACCATTAACAAAGCTCAAGGTCAATCATTAGAAAAATGTGGTATAGATCTCAATACTGATTGTTTTTCCCATGGACAATTGTACGTTGCATGTTCGAGGGTCGGTAAACCTGACAATTTATTTATATGCAGCGACAATTGGACAGCGAAGAATGTTGTATATTCGCAGGTTTTACGCAGTTAATTTGTATTGTATCTATCTATCTATATAAAAACGAGTTGTGTGTATGCATGTTTGTTTGTTTGTAAAAAGAGCGTTTGCATATGACGTCATTATTAGTACATACGGCTTTGTATATGGACAGACAATGGGAAAGCCAAGAATGTTGTATATTCGCAATTTTTACGTAGTTTGAAACACATATATAAATCTATCTATATTCACAGGTGGGACACAGGGACACAACTACAATGGCGCGTAACTAATATGGCGCGTAACGACTTACGCGCGCGGGGGGGCTTGGGGGGGCGCGAAGCGCCCCTCCAACTAGGGGTTGGGGTGGCGCAAAGCGCCACCCCAACAGCTAGTCTATATATAGATACAGTTTCTTTTTCAGTTTTTTTTCTTTTTTAGTTTTTTCTTTTCTTAGTTTTTTTTCTTTTTTAGTTTTTCTTTTTTAAGTTTCTTCTTTTTATTGATTTGTTTTCTTCAATTTGTCAATATTCATTCTAACATTGACACTTGGAAAAATCTTTATGTGCCAAGCAAGCTAAAGCTCCAACAATTTATAATAAACCTCAACATTTGGGTATCTGTTTTAAGGTTTTCGAATTACTTTAATCTTTTGTCAAAATATATTGAAATATTTATGCAATTCCCAGTTTTTTTTTATTTTTTCTTTTTTTTAGTTTTTTTTTCTTTTTAGTTTTTTACCTTTTTATTTTTTTTTACATTTTTTCTTTTTAGGTTTTATCTTTTTTTATTTTTTTTTATTTTTCATTTTTTTTTATTTCTTTTTAGTTTTTTTTTTTAGTTTTTTACCATTTTTATTTTTTCAGTTTGCTTTTTCTTCTTTATTTTTCAGACATCATATGCAAACCCTCAACAAAAAAATACATACAACTTATTTTTATATATATTTATAAGATATAATCTGGCGTAACAGACATAGTGTAACAGACAAAACAGACAGACAACTTATTTTTATGTATATAGATTACTAGCTGTTGGGGTGGAGCTTGCATACGTTACACTTGAATGGCTTTTAACGAGTGTGGGTTCTCATATCTATGGCAAGAGCATTCTTCTAATTAGAACTGTGCTTACATGCATCACACTTGAATGGCTTTTCCCCAGCATGGGTTCTCATGTGTATGGCTAGATTACTCGTCTGATTAAAACCGCGCTTGCATATATTACACTTGAATGTCTTTTCACCGGTGTAGGTTCTCATATGTATGGCAAGGGTAGGTTCTCATGTGTATGGCAAGATTGCTCTTCTGATTAAAACTGCGCTTGCATGCATCACACTTGAATGGCTTTTCATCGGTGTGGGTTCTCATGTGTATGGCAAGATTCTTGTCCCGATTAAAACTGTGCTTACCAATGTCACAGTTATATGGCTTTTCAACGGTGTGGGTTCTCAAGTGCATGGCAAGATTCTTGTCCCAAATAAAACTGTGCTTACCTACGTCACAGTTGAATGGCTTTTCACTGGCGAGGGTTCTCATGTGCATGGCAAGAGCATTCTTCCGATAAAAGCTTTGTTTGCATATGTCACACTTGAATGGCTTTTCATCGGTGTTGGTTCTCATGTGCATGGCAAGAGTGGATTCTCATGTGTCTGGCAAGATTACTCTTCTGATTAAAACTGCACTCGCATGCATCACACTTGAATGGCTTTTCATCGGTGTGGGTTCTCATGTGTATGGCAAGAGCATTCTTCCATTTAGAGCTGTACTTACATACGTCACACTTGAATGGCTTTTCCCCGGTGTGTGTTCTCATGTGTCTCACAAGATTACTCTTCTGATTAAAACTGCGCTCGCATGCATCACACTTGAATGGCTTTTCACCGGTGTAGGTTCTCATGTGTATGGCAAGAGAATTCTTCCATTTAGAGCGGTACTTACATATGTCACACTTGAATGGCTTTTCCCCGGTTTGGGTTCTCATGTGTATGGCAAGAGCATTCTTCCATTTAGAGCTGTACTTACATACGTCACACTTGAATGGCTTTTCCCCGGTGTGTGTTCTCATGTGTATGGCAAGATTACCCTTCTGATTAAAACTGTGCTTGCATACATCACACTTAAATGGCTTTTCCCCGGTGTGGGTTCTCATGTGTATGGGAAGATTACCCTTCTGATTAAAAGTGCGCTTGCATACATCACATTTGAATGGCTTTTCCCCGGTGTGGGTTCTCATGTGTATGGCAAGCTTACTCTTCTGATTAAAATTGTGTTTACATACATCACATTTGAATGGCTTTTCACCTGTGTGGGTGCTCATGTGTATGGCAAGAGCATTCTTCCAATTAGAGCTGTGCTTACATATGTCACATTTGAATGGTTTTTCACCGGTGTGGATCGTCTGGTTTTTACTAGTTTGAACTATTAGGTGTCTCATAAGATTATTGCTTATAGATCGTTTCTCATCATTTTGAAAAGATGTTTCATTCTTCTGATTTTCTGCGTCCTCTCCTTTTTGTCTGGTGGTTTCTTCAGCTGATGAGACAATTGTATTCGATAGTTCAGTTTCAGTATAGTCCGTTTTTAACAGATTTGACTGATGGGTCTCATTTGCAAAAATGATCGCATGATCAGAGGCTTCTTCATTCATTGAATTTATCTTGGACAAAAAAAATTTGACTTATATCTTCAAGCTTCAAACTAAAGCTGAAATGCCATGGCAATTATGAATTAACATTAAAAAATGTGTGCTCAAACTGAGCAGTTGTGCTAAACTGTTTCAGATTTCAAGACAAACAGAAATAATTCTTTACTTTAAGGATTTTGATTATACGTTGGTAAAAGCAAGAAAAGAAAATACACAGTTACTCGTTTAAAGAGAGTAGATATATGTGTTATATATTGAATTATTACATTGTCTCCGAAGCCGTCACCAAATGCAGCTACATGGTACTTTTTGGCTTGCAGTTCGAAATCAGTAATGTTGATGAAATCATGCAATATCAGGCTGGAAAATTAATAAGCAGTTCTGAAGCTGTTTGGCGAACTCTTTCATTTCCGGTACATGAACGAAGTCCAGCTGTTTTTCACGAAGCGCCCCCGCACGAATCGCCCCCACCAACTAGCTGTTGGTGTGGCTTTTTACACAACACCAACACTTAGTTGGTGGGGGGGGGTTCGCGGCCCTCCCCAGATCCCCCCCCAACCAACCCCCCCCCCCCCCGCGCGAGAGTCGTTACGCGCCATTGTAGTTCGTGTCCCTGTTTTCCACCTGTGAAAATAGATAAATATGTATATATATATATATATATATATATATATATATATATATATATATATATATATATATATATATATATAATATATATATATTTATATATATATATATATATACAAACATATATATATATATATACACATATATATATATACAAATATATATATATATATATATATATATATATATATATATATATATATATATATATATATATATATATATATATATACTAGCTGTTGGGGTGGCGCTTCGCGCCACCCAACACCTAGTTGGTGGGGGCGCTTCGCGCCCCCCCCAAGCCCCCCGCGCGCGTAAGTCGTTACGCGCCATAATAGTTACGCGCCATTGTAGTTGTGTCCCTATGTCCCACCTGTGAATATAGATATATATATATATATATGGTTTTAACTACGTAAAACTTGCGAATATACAACATTCTTTGCTGTCCCATTGTCTTTGCATATAAATAGATTGTCAGGTTATCCCCCTGTTTCCCCCGGTGTCCCCGTTGTAGTTGTGTCCTGTGTCCCGGTCGTCATTTATATTCCCTGTGTCCCGGGTCCGGTCATCATTTGTATCCCGGTGTCCCGGTCTGTATATACATTCGTTTTTTAGTTTTGTTTTTCTCCTTTATTTTTTTCCTTTTTTTTTCTTTTTTAGCTTATTTAGATTTTAGATTTTTTAGTTTTTTTTATTAGTTTTTAGTTTTTATTTCTTTTTAGTTTTTTTGTCCCGGTCGTGCATTTATATCCCCCTGTTTCCCCCGGTGTCCCCGTTGTAGTTGTGTCCCTGTGTCCCGGTCGTTATTTATATTCCCTGTGTCCCCGTCGTCATTTGTATCCCGGTGTATTTTTAGTTTTTTTGTAGTTTTTGCCTTTTTTTTTAGTTTTTTTAGTTTTTTAGCTTTTTTATTAGTTTTTAGTTTTTTTTGTAGTTTTTGCCTTTTAGATAGTTTTTTTTTTTTTACTTATGTCCTGGTCGTCATTTATACTCCCTGTGTCCCGGTGCTTTGTTGATTGCTAATCGAACATTCCTTTTGTCCTGGTCGCTTTCTCTTTGAGTGTCGTCATTTATTAGTTTTTTCCTTTTTTTTTTAGTTTTTTATTGGTTTTTACCTTTATTTTAGCTTATTTTTCAGTTTTTTCCTTTTTTTAGTTTTTTTTATTTTTATTTTTTTTAGTTTTTTACCTTTTTTTAGTTTTTTATTTTTTTTAGTTTTTTAGCTTTTTTTACTTTTTTTATTAGTTTTTAGTTTTTTTTTTGTAGTTTTTGCCTTTTTTTAGTTTTTTCAGTTTTTTTTTTAGTTTTTTATTGGTTTTTACCTTTATAGTTTTTTTAGTTTTTTAGCTTTTTTATTTTTTTTATTAGTTTTTAGTTTTTTTTGTAGTTTTTGCCTTTTTTTAGTTTTTTCAGTTTTGACGTCACCTAATCCAGTTTTTTCAGGTGACGTCACCTGACACATCCATCCACACATCCATCCACACATCCACAGACAGACAACTTATTTTATACTAGCTGTTGGGGTGGCGCTTCGCGCCACCCCAACACCTAGTTGGTGGGGCGCTTCGCGCCCCCCCCAAGCCCCCCCGCACGCGTAAGTCGTTACGCGCCATAATAGTTACGCGCCATTGTAGTTGTGTCCCTATGTCCCACCTGTGAATATAGATAGATATATATATATGGTTTTAACTACGTAAAACTTGCGAATATACAACATTCTTTGCTGTCCCATTGTCTTTGCATATAAATAGATTGTCAGGTTTACCGACTCTTGAACATGCAACATATAATGGTCCATGGGAAAACAATCTGTATTCAGATCTATACCTCATGATTCTAATGATTGCCCTTGAGCTTTGTTGATGGTGATTGCTAATCGACCATTCCCTGTCCCGGTGTCCCGGTCGTCATTTACATCCCCTGTTTCCCCCGGTGTCCCCGTTGTAGTTGTGTCCCTGTGTCCCGGTCGTCATTTATATTCCCTGTGTCCCGGGTCCCGGTCGTCATTTGTATCCCGGTGTCCCGGTCTGTATATACATTCGTTTTTTAGTTTGTTTTTCTCCTTTATTTTTTTCCTTTTTTTTCTTTTTTAGCTTATTTAGATTTTTAGATTTTTTAGTTTTTTTATTAGTTTTTAGTTTTTTTTTCTTTTTAGTTTTTTTTGTCCCGGTCGTCATTTATATCCCCCTGTTTCCCCCGGTGTCCCCGTTGTAGTTGTGTCCCTGTGTCCCGGTCGTCATTTATATTCCCTGTGTCCCGGTCGTCATTTGTATCCCGGTGTACCGGAGTTGTGTCCCTGTGTCCCGGTCGTCATTTATATTCCCTGTGTCCCGGGTCCCGGTCGTCATTTGTATCCCGGTGTCCCGGTCTGTATATACATTCGTTTTTTAGTTTTGTTTTTCTCCTTTATTTTTTTCCTTTTTTTTCTTTTTTAGCTTATTTAGATTTTTAGATTTTTTAGTTTTTTTATTAGTTTTTAGTTTTTTTTTCTTTTTAGTTTTTTTGTCCCGGTCGTCATTTATATCCCCCTGTTTCCCCCGGGTCGTCATTTATACTCCCTGTGTCCCGGTGCTTTGTTGATTGCTAATCGAACATTCCTTTTGTCCTGGTCGCTTTCTCTTTGAGTGTCGTCATTTATTTTTTTCTTTTTTAGTTCTTTTAGTTTTTACCTTTTTTAGTTTTTTTTAGTTTTTAGTTTTTTTAGTTTTTTACCTTTTTTTAGTTTTTTTAGTTTTTTTTAGTTTTTTAGCTTTTTTATTTTTTTTATTAGTTTTAGTTTTTTTGTAGTTTTTGCCTTTTTTTTAGTTTTTTTAGTTTTTTAGCTTTTTTATTAGTTTTTAGTTTTTTTTGTAGTTTTTGCCTTTTTTTAGTTTTTTTAGTTTTTTAGCTTTTTTATTTTTTTTATTAGTTTTTAGTTTTTTTTGTAGTTTTTGCCTTTTTTTTCTCTTTGAGTGTCGTCATTTATTAGTTTTTTCCTTTTTTTTTTTAGTTTTTTATTGGTTTTTACCTTTATTTTAGCTTATTTTTCAGTTTTTTCCTTTTTTTTTAGTTTTTTTATTTTTTTTAGTTTTTTACCTTTTTTTAGTTTTTTAGTTTTTTAGCTTTTTACTTTTTTTTATTAGTTTTTAGTTTTTTTTGTAGTTTTTGCCTTTTTTTTAGTTTTTTCAGTTTTTTTTTTAGTTTTTTATTGGTTTTTACCTTTATAGTATTTTAGTTTTTTAGCTTTTTTATTTTTTTTTATTAGTTTTTAGTTTTTTTGTAGTTTTTGCCTTTTTTTAGTTTTTTCAGTTTTGACGTCACCTGATCCAGTTTTTTCAGGTGACGTCACCTGACACATCCATCCATCCATCCATCCACAGACAACTTATTTTTATATAGATAGAAGATATATAGATATATATATATATATATATATATATATATATATATATATATATATATATATATATATACAAACTCAGAGGCAATTTAAAAGCGGAATGAGCAGTTCTTTCACCAGGTAGCAACCTTGCGGCTATTCTGGACGACGCAATTGCCAACGCTATGTCATTTTTGATCGAATTGATGCCAGAATCAATTTTAACAGAAACGTTTTACCAGTACCGCCTGACGCATCCAAAAAGAAGATTTCTCCAAAGTTGTTATCGACACAATGTATTATTTTATCATAAATGTCCTTTTGCTCAGACGTTAACTTAGAAATATTATTTTGTACCTACGACAATGGATCACTCGTGTTGTAACTTTGTTCACGATCCAATTCTACACATGTCGAAACAGCAGCTTTACGATTAGGTGAAGGCATTCCCAAATCCTGAAGAGGTTTTTTTGCCATATATAAGCACATATCTTCAATAATAACTAAAATGTAGCTATTAATTTCTGATGTAAAATCAAGAGTCATATAACCGTTTTCGATGGAGTATATCCTCGGCCATTTTCGATTTATATTTTCCCCATAGCTCTGTAGGAGCTGAAGGATAGCATGAAGTTAGTATGATTCCAAACAATGCACGAATTTGACTTGAAGTTGACGTTTCGCACTTGTCATTGATGCAGTTATCCCAGTGTTGGTCATTCTCCAATAAATTCAGAGCTTGGCATGCACTACGGTATAAAGGTAATAAAGTAATAACGGTAATAACGGTAATAAAGGGTATGTTGATTGGGGTGAATGGTGTAGAGTCTTCCTATCGTGGTATCTTTTAAGATGGTTGGTTGGCCGTCGACTGACTTACCCTGTTTTCGACGGTAAAAATGATTCATTTTTCAGCATTCCACGTGTAATACGAAGGTATTTCAGTATACAGCAGTTTTTTTTTACAGAAGAAGCATTTTGACATAACGAAAAGAAAGCAGTTAACAATTTATCCGGTGGATTCAGGGCTCTTTGTTGCACGTTGGATTCCAAAAAATAAACACGTTGGCTATTCTGTAAGTGTACCGCTAAGTGAAAAACAGCTGGACTTCGTTCATGTATCGTAAATGAAAGAGTTCGCCAAACAGCTTCAAAACTGCTTATTTATCTTCCAGCCTGATATTGCGCGATTTCCTCAACATCACTGATTTCGAACTGCAAGCCAAAAACTGCCATGTAGCTGCATTTGGTGACGTATTTACATATGTATTTGATTGCCTTTACGGAGTTACAGTACTTAACATTTATGTGTATATTAAATGTTTTTGACAATAAAGGTGAATATGGAACAACCCACTGAATATCTACTTCGATGGTGGTACCGTGATGCTTCTTTATTATTGCTGTTTTACAACCATTTTCAGTAGATCTTTTATATTGTGGGTAACCATCATTGCCAGTAATTTTCTTGGGTACTAAAAGTCGAGTATATTTCTTTGTGCACCTTCCTTTGGCCATGTATGGTGATTTTTCATTCAGTGCACCGCAAGGTCCATGTATCATATTTTTAACCACAAATCATATAAGCCCTTATCGACATTTTCATCAGGAATTTCAGCGGAAATCACATCGTCAATTTCATTAGAACTAATTTTATTATATTTACAATCGACAATGAAAGCTAGTATCTAATACACAAATCAATCAATCTATTAATATTGTGAAATGTTTAATAAGTCCTGCTAAAGGTTTTTTGACCCAATAAGACTTGACCCAAGTTCTTTTGGGCCTAAAATGCGATTTGAAATACAATAACTATTACATTAAAAAAAGAGAGAGAGAACACACACTAGAATACAGAAAGTCAGCAGTGACGGCATAAGGCTTTAAAACCGATAGATACGGAATATACTATTGGGGCTACTGACCCCTCAAGACGTTATTACACATACCTGGGTCTTACACAACACTATACTACAGCTGTATGCTATTGTATAGCATATCTGATTGTTGAGTGATGCTATTGTATACCTGTTTATTACGTAACTAAATAGTAATCTTTGCTCAGATTCAATCGAACAGCAGTTTCTAAGTACAATTATATTTTTTTAACATGCGAAAAAGAGTAAGAAACCCTTCTATAACGATTTAGTTAAACTCCTAACCTATTCACTGCTCCTTCTCTAACCAGTGTAATTAGATTTTTCCATAGTGAATACAAAAATGATGATGGCACAAAAAACTATTGTCACTAAAAATCGTAAACCCTGCCGTACAATCATTGGCGTGGCAAGAATCCTAGTTCTTAGGGAGGGGGAAATATCACAAAGGTCTTTGTAGCTACTTTGTAAACAAAGTACGTACTTCAGATTTACCCAATGACACTTATATAGTACCCATGTATAATGAAATATTTTGATCCTTGATGTAATAGGAGCTTAAGGCTAATGTTTTTCTTACTATAGAGCGTAATCGTCTCTTACAAGGTTACCGCCAACGCAGTGAATTACAAACAGGAAAAGACTATGGCCTTTTGTTAGTTTAATTTAATTTAATAGTAAGAGACGAACGTCCGACAATCAGGAAGCTAAGTAAGTTAGGTTGCTAGTAATGCATAATACTTCAGTCACTTGGGGCTATAGTTTGTCCTTCAATGTAAACTTTTTATAAGTTAGTTCGTTCTTTACTGTGAAAGTTGGACCTGATCGTCTCTTGCTAGGTTGCTAGCTACCACTGCAACCCGGATAAGCGATGTCATAAGAGGTGATGTCATAACATTTTTGTTTTTCTATTTACGTCATACATGGTTCTAATGAAACTTGTATAAAATCCTCAAAGAAAAACAGTAGAGCAACGAAATTCGTACTTGAGGCTATTCATAATAAGATTTTATTATTACAGAGATATGGGCTTGAACTAATTTGAACCACTCAGTATTCTTCAGCCAATCGGAAAATTCTACGAAAATTCTGATTCGTCTTAATTAGTGCTAATGAAATCTCGGTATAAGTAAAATCTTATTTTAAATGGGCTTATACTTTATGATTATCTTTCAGTTTGCCTTTAATATCGAAAAATTTATTATTTTATTTTTCATTTTCTAAATTATTTCTCATTCTTTCATAAAAGGTGTGGAATAAGAGTCTTAATAAAGTGTCTACAATATGAATAATAATAAGGTGTCTTAATAAGAGGTGTAGCTCATTCCTTAAAAAAAAGAAAACGGGGACTTGGGAGACAATATAATAATTCAATATATAACAAACATATCTATTCTCTTTAAACAAGCAACTGTGTATTTTGCTTTTCTTGCTTTTACCAATGTATAATCAAAATCCTTAAAGTAAAGAATTATTTCTGTTTGTCATAAAATCTAAAACAGTTTAGTACAACGGCTCAGTTTGAGCAGACATTTTTTTATGTTAATTCATACTTGCCATTACATCTCAGCTTTAGTTTGAAGCTGGAAAAAAAAGATACAAGTCAAAGTTTGAGTGTCAAAGAAGAATTCAATGAATAAAGGAGCCTCTGATCATGCGATCAATTTCGCAAAAGAAACCCATCAGTCCAATCTGTTAAAAACGAACTGTACTGAAGCTGAACTATCGAATACAGTAGTCTCATCAGCTGAAGAAACCACCAGACAAAAAGAAGAGGACGCGGAAAATCAGAAGAATGAAATATCTTTTCAAAATGATGAGAAACGATCTATAAGCAATAATCTTATGAGACACCTGACACTTCAAACTAGTAAACACCAGACGATCCACACCGAGGAAAAGCCATTCAAGTGTGATGTATGCAAGAAAAGTTTTAATCTGAAGGGTAATCTTGCCAAACACATGAGAATCCACACCGGGGAAAAGCCATTCAAGTGTGACATATGTAAATACAGCTCTAATTGGAAGAGTGCTCTTGCCGTACACATGAGAACCCACACAGGTGAAAAGCCATTCAAGTGTGATGTATGCAAGCGCAGTTTTAAACAGAAGAGTACGCTTGCCATACACATGAGAATCCACACCGGGGAAAAGCCATTCAAGTGTGATGTATGCAAGAAAAGTTTTAATCTGAAGGGTAATCTTTCCAAACACATGAGAATCCACACCGGGGAAAAGCCATTCAAGTGTGACATATGTAAATACAGCTCTAATTGGAAGCATGCTCTTGCCATACACATGAGAACCCACACCGGGGAAAAGCCATTCAAGTGTGATGTATGCAAGAAAACTTTTAATCAGAACGGTAATCTTAACATACACATGAGAGTCCACACCGGGGAAAACCCACTCAAGTGTAGCATATGTAAGTACAGCTCTAATTGCAAGAGTGCTCTTGCCGTACACATGAGAACCCACACAGGTGAAAAGCCAATCAAGTGTGATGTATGCAAGCGCAGTTTTAAACAGAAGAGTACGCTTGCCATACCAATGAGAATCCACACCGGGGAAAAGCCATTCAAGTGTGATGTATGCAAGCACAGTTTTAATCAGAAGAGTACACTTGCCATAAACATGAGAACACACACCGGGGAAAAGTCATTCAAGTGTAATGTATGTAAGCACAGTGTCAATGTCAAGGGTAATCTTGCAATACACATGAGAATCCACACCGGTGAAAAGCCATTCAAGTGTGATGTATGCAAGCACAGTTTTAATCAGAAGAGTAATCTTGCCATACATATGAGAATCCACACTGGGGAAAAGCCATTCAAGTGTGATGTATGCAAGCACAGTTTTAATCAGAAGATTCATCTTGCCAACCACATGAGAACACACACCGGGGAAAAGCCATTCAAGTGTGATGTATGCAAGCACAGATTTAATCAGAAGGGTTATCTTTCGATACACATGAGAACACACACCGGTGAAAAGCCATTCAACTCTGAAATAGGTAAGCAGTTTTAATTGGGACAAGAATCTTGCCATACACATGAGAACCCACCTCGGTGAAAAGTCATTCAAGTGTGATGCATGCAAGCGCAGTTTTAATCAGAAGAGCAATCTTGCCATGCACATGAGAACCCACTCTTGCCATACGCATGAGAACTCACACTTGGGAAAATCCATTCAAGTGTGATGTATGTAAGCACAGTTCTAACTAGAAGAATGTTCTTGTCACAGGCATGAGAACCCACACTTGTTAAAAGTCATTCAAGTGTGATGTATGCAAGCGCAGTTTTAATGTCAAGGTTAAATTTGTCATGTACATGAGAACCAAACAAATACAAAGTCGAAACAATAGGGAAAATCTTTTCAAGACAGTGGAAATCAATTCTGTGAATATTTCGGCCCTATGTCCAAGGGCTGTCTTCAGCACAATACGAGAAAGAGAGACAAAAACTATGTATATATGAATAAACTTACATT
Organism: Artemia franciscana; assembly: GCF_032884065.1. NCBI lineage: Eukaryota > Metazoa > Arthropoda > Branchiopoda > Anostraca > Artemiidae > Artemia > Artemia franciscana. The sequence goes on from NW_027062885.1 coordinate 25,732, forward strand.
AAAATGCGAAAATTAAAACTAATAATGTTAAAAACTTTTTAAAAACAGCCCTAGCATCCTTACTTCAACGAAGTTCAACCAGGACTCGTTGAAAGTAATTCCTTGTACATTAAAACGCATTAAATTACATTAAAATGCAATTTTTTTTAAATATATTTTTTTTAATTCTGAAAGGTTTTAAAATACATCAGTTTCCTATCAAATGAGTTATTCAACACCTCTATGATTTTCCAGTGCCGAGCTACCTGAGGTGAAAAACGGAAAAAAATGCCGTGGATGCAGAATATCCTGGTTGCCACTTTTCTTGATTTTCAAACCAATATATTTTACTTTTTATTCAAGACAAGGTACAGTTAGTTTCCTAAACAGGGGTATTTGGCAAGGCGGGTCTATTGGTGTACTTTTTTTTTATCTGACTCTAGTTTTAGGTGTTGTGGGACATTTGTTTTTTACTACAAGGGGTGATCATCTCTTACAAGGCTTCTACCTACCGCTGCAACCCGGACTAGGCTACTAGCTACCGCCGTAAAAATGAATTTAATATAATATTTTAAACATGCTCTTTCCTGTTACAAACAGGAAAAGCCTATGGCTTTTTCTTATTTGGAATAGTAAGAGGAAGAACTTCAGAGAGGGAGGTATTAAAATAAACCCTATATGTGCCATGGTTTGTTCTTCAATAGATTTCAGCTATCTCTACAGCCACGATACCGATGGGACTTAAATAATCCCCATTTGGAGTTAACCAGCCCGATTTTTGTGTAATTTTTTAGTGTCTTAGCGAATTTATTGTCTTGGCCTATTCATAAATCATTATTCATATGTCTGTGATTAACAATGGTAAGCATACCCGCTTGTCACGTGGGTGACCGGGGTTCGATTCCTCCTTGGAGACAATTTATTAACATATTGACTTCAAGTCCCCGATGGTACTGTGGTAAGCAAACTCGCTTGTCACGTAGGAGATCAGGGTTAAATTCCCTGTTGGAAGAAATTTTTAATATATTGACTCTAAATATAACCATACAAGCCTATACTATTTTTATGTTGCCTATGCAAGTTATAATATTCTAGAGTTTGTTCTTTCTTATGATTTTCATAAAAAATTGATTCCTCTAATTATGCATTTCTTGTATTATTATCTTGTCCAGTGGTTAACTTGTATAAATATTGTATTCACTTGTTACCAAACATGGTTATAAGCTATATGATTATAACATCCTTCATCAAGTTTTTACAGGAAAATGTAGTTTTTTTTGTCAAGATTTATTCTATTTTAAAAACTATTTTGTTTTTAATTACAAAAGGTTCAAGATGTAGCGGTTTCATTTAAAGTCAGCCATTATACAGCTTTCTATGATTTTCCAGTGCCCAGTTGCTTAGGAGAAAAAACGGAAAGAAAAAAGATCCCACATATGCAGATTGTCGTGGTTGCATCCACTTTTTCTTGATTTTCAAGCCAATTAGTTTCATCGTTGTTCAGGCCAAGAGACGGTAAAATTTCTATAAAGAGGCATTGGAAAAGGCGGTACTAATAGTGTACTTCTTATTTGATCAGATTTTTTTTGGGATTTATGGATTATTTTAGTTTTTACTATGAAGCTTAATCGTCTCTTACTAGGTTGCTAGCTACCGCTATAACCCGGATCTTTAAGATAAACTTCATTAATCATATATTTAATATATCCTATATGTTCGTTAGGAATTAGTTAGGAAGGCTGGCTTTCATCAGATTTACCCGAGTTTGAATCCGAATTGCAAAGTAAATTTGTTTATACTATCTTATCTAAAGATAAGTGTGTGTTGCATCATTATCTATGTAACGATTCTTTATAATATTTCAATTAGTATTAGTATGGACTACACTTCGCTCTATAATGTAACTATGGGACGTGATCGTCTCCTACTAGATTGCTAGCTACCGCTGCAACCGGGATTTAGGTTCATCCTACTTAAAAAAGTGAAGATAATATGAATGAGCCACAGAGTTCAGTTTCTTTAGACTTGAGTTCTTTCTTCACTATGAAACCTTCACTATGAATCTGTATTGAACAATATGTTGCACGGAAAATCTGGCTTTATCTCAGATTTTAAAGAAAGATTAAGACGGCTAGGCCAGTTCTACGGGTGACGAATAACAGATTGTCAAAGATTCTACTTTTTGGCCTTTTATCTGGGGTCAAATGAAAAGTAAGCTGTCTAAAACTCGGGTGGTAAGCGGTCGTAAGAAAGGATTTAAAGAATATTGGAACTGTATTGAATGGAGAAAAAGGTGAAACTTATGTATAACCAAGGAGCAACCAAAAGTTATTTTTAGTTGTAGTAAAAGTAGTAGTCAATTCAAAGAGAAAATAGAGACTAGTGTTTGTAGTACCATACTAAAAAGTCTGTTGAAATTCCATCGATCTATTTATGCGACGTATTTTCAAATTAGTAAATCAAATTACTGCTTATTCCAGGAAAGAAAAATAGGCCTAGCTTTTTAAAACCAGGTTATCTAATTCTAAGCACCAAATCTAGACTGACAAGGAAATTCGTTTCTACTATTATTGCTACTATAAAGTCACTGCAAGACCAAGCCACCTGAGGCCAACACAGTTGCAAACGCTCTTACTCCATCCCAACCTATTCAAGCTTCCTTCTTTCACCCTCCCTAGAAGTTCTTATTCTTTTTAAATCTTTCCTTACGACATCCGCCGACCCAATTTTGGCAACAACATGGTTTTCGTCTGGCTGACAAGGACCATCTTTGGCAATCTGTCATCCTTCATTCATGGAACATGTCCTAGCCATCTCATCTTTTCTCGCATTGTAGCCCTAGAAAGCTTGATTTAAAGGTGTTTTTTGTCTAGCTTACAGTGTGAGATGCGGTCTGTCGCATACCATACAGTCAGTCTGACGCTCCTTCCCTCCCCCTGGATAAATTTCTGCCGGCACCCTTGGAATGACTATCTAAAATTCGTTTGATTTTTTCTCCGCAAGTTAAACCTGGCATATTACAAATAATTGAGTTTCCAGTGGGAATATCATTTTTCTCCGAGTAACATTTTTTCCAAATGTTGTTTGTTTTCCTGTGTTGAAATTCATTGAGGCTTTTGGGAAGGGACTTGAGTTTTCCTTTTTTAATCTGTACTTAAAAGAAGAAATTCTCAATCTCAACACTTTGCACAATTAAAGCCGAGTATGCACATTATGTTAGAAATCCTTAAGAACATAGGACTTTCAAAATACTGGAAAATAACAACTACCTTGAATCACTGAAAGGAGAGCAAAACTTAATTCAAGATTCAATAAAAATTTAACAATTAACGGACGCAGCCTTAGACGAAGAACAGTACTATGATTATTGTTATTTAAGAATTAACGACGCTTCTTGACTACTAAGGTCCTTGCGTCGGCCCTGCAGTGCATTCCTGCAGCGTGATTCGATCTCTGGGTCCCGTATTACCAAGCTAAGGTCAAATCCACTGCGCCACCACAGGACAAAAGTACTGTGAAATATGTTGAAGCTTAACATTTAAATCTTTCGCTTGAAGCAACCATAGCGAAATTATAGAATAACAAAGCCTGAATTAATTCTGCTACAAATAGTACAGCGCCATATTCGACCTTAACAATAAAAATGTAAAATCATATTGATGTATGATTTATAAAGAGGGATAAACTTTGGTTTTTTCATTAGCAACCACTAAAATCTTTTCAAACACCATAGTGTTTTCAGTCACCATGTCCTTCATAAGATAGATTAGGGTTATACAATTTATATTAAATAGTTGACGTGGCTATGCCGCGCTTGATGGTTGACAGGTTACGAAAATGCGTTGTTTGGCTATTAATTTTGGACTAAACGAAAAACAGGTCGTCCCCAAATGAGAAGGGGAAGAAGTCGTAAGAAACCGTTTAAAAGAAACTGTTACTTTATGGAAAGGGGAACTGAAGCTTTGAACAGACTGGGTCGGGTGAAGAGTGCGTACAGTTATTAATAGTTAAGGTAGTATTAGATTTTATTTAGGGTCAAGTAGCCGGAGTTTATAGACTTGCTATCATCTTTTTCGAAATTAATAGATTTCAACAATCGATACTGATTTCGCTGTGTAACAATTAGCTTTAACACAAATAAAATTCATGCCACGTCGAGTGTTTGAAAAGGAGGGTGGAACGATTCTTATTTAAAAACCTTGATTAGACTCGTAACATTATTTTCCGCTACACGCAACACCTGCTGTAAATGATTTTTAAAATTGTACAGCTTTTTGGTTAAATAGTGAATATACGCACTTGTATAAATCGTGTTAATCGTGGACTCCATGAAAGGAGGTAAAGCCTGAAAGTTTGAATTGATTGGGGTGCAGATTAAGCTTGCACGGCTGTGATGGTCTTAGGCAGCTTGGTGTTGCAGTAAGTTTATGATGATTTGACAATTCATAACATAAGAAGACCAATCTCTATAATCCCCAGAACCCATAAAACACAAATGAAATACCAGAAGCACTGATTATCCATAAAAAATGTATTTAATTAGCTCCTTCCACAGCTAAATTACCGTGGTTTATTGAGTTAAAGATAAAAGCAAGTAAACTTCGGCAATATACGCTGAGTAAAAATTTCCAAAGCGTCGAAAATTAAACACACTTAATGAATCACAGGCAAAACCGAGCTTTTTTGGTTGGATTGCCTCCTGGTAACAGCCTGATTTTGGAAAATTCATGGTATACACTTTGGTATTAGCACATAGGGCACTTTTATAGACTAATGTTTCTTAGCACATCCTATAGACGTTTCACCCACTTTCATAGACCTTGGAAGATAATCATGTAGTGGCGCAGTGGTACTAATTGCTGCTTGATAATACGGGACCTGGAGATCAATCTCACCACCTGCAAGGCCCATAATTTTATTCTGATAATGAGATTATGCGAAAGCATCGATACTAATTCAAACAACAAAAGAAGGAGAGCTTGGAAGGCATCAACTGACCCTTAGTAGCTGGAGGATGTGAATTCTTTCCCTAAAATCTCACAATTTCGGAAATTCAGTTTTCCACATAGTTCTCTAATATTCCATAGCACCTATTATATAGAAATTTTCTCCGCTTTCTTAGAAATTGAAAGATATCAACTGAAGCTTAGTACCTGGAGGGTGTCTTCTTTCAACAAAATGTCACTATTCCGGCAATTTAATTTTCCGGAAAATTCATGGTATACACTTTGGTATTAGCACATAGGGCACTTTTATAGCACATCCTACAGACGTTTCACCCACTTTCATAGACCTTGGAAGATAATCATGTAGTGGCGCAGTGGTACTAATTGCTGCTTGATAATACGGGACCTGGAGATCAATATCACCACCTGCAAGGCCCATAATTTTATTCTGATGATGAGATTATGCGAAAGAATCGATACTAATCCAAACAACAAAAGAAGGAGAGCTTGGAAGGCATCAACTGACCCTTAGTAGCTGGAGGATGAGGATTCTTTCCCAAAATCTCGCAATTTCGGTAATTCTCTAATATTCCATAGCACCTCTTATATAGAAATTTCCTCCGCTTTCTTAGAAATTGAAAGATATCAACTGAAGCTTAGTACCTGGAGGGTGTTTCTTCTTTCAACAAATGTCTTCTTCTTCGACAGCTCTGTTCTGGACTCGGAATAGCTCAGAAACCCTGGATATAGAAATCAGCCCAACACTGCATGCTATTGTAACTATGACAAAGCCCATAGTCAATTATTGTGATTTCTCTGACGTGCTTATGCTACCTTGTGTGCTATTTTAGCCAATAAATCATATTATATTCTATTCTAATCCTTATGGGGTCAAAACTTCCATTCACTGTGCATGGCTGATATTAAATGTCTAAAGGGCTTTTAAAAATCATTTCACGAGGAATACATTCAAAATTACGATGGATATCTTAAATATAGTCGATAAAACAATAGTCGAACTGCAGTAATGTGTACAAGAACTATAAATAATTTTCAAATTGTAGCATATATATCTTTTTAGTAAAAATAGCATTGCCATATAAACGGCGAAGTCATGACTCTGTGAGGGGCATGAAATATCTGTTTAAATATGTTTCAAAAGGTCAGGGGTGACGGTTGTACATGACTTTGCTAAGGTCATGATTCAGACATAAATCAAAATTAAGGCCATTTTAAACACTGGAATGAAGGAATAGAACAATTTCTAGCGTTTGTTATACTTTTGTGACGAAAAGACAGATTATCCTGAAGTTTTTAAAAATCGTTTAGAAGATCTAAAAACTTATTACAAACACGAGATTCAACAACTTTTTTTTATTTATATTCAGTGTTTGTTCATTCAAAACCAAATTTTCAACAGAAAAATAAATCATCATAATTTCCCATACAAGGCCCCATCTCCAGGAAGAAGCAGGGGAGAAAAGAATATAGACGAAATATAAAAAGAAAATACATCTATATATATATATAAATATATATATATATATATATATATCTATATATATAAAAATAAGTTGTCTGTGGATGGATGGATGGATGGATGTGTGGATGGATGTGTCAGGTGACGTCACCTGAAAAAACTGGATTAGGTGACGTCAAAACTGAAAAAACTAAAAAAAGGCAAAAACTACAAAAAAAAACTAAAAACTAATAAAAAAAATAAAAAAGCTAAAAAACTAAAAAAACTATAAAGGTAAAAACCAATAAAAAACTAAAAAAAAAACTGAAAAAACTAAAAAAAGGCAAAAACTACAAAAAAAAACTAAAAACTAATAAAAAAAGTAAAAAAGCTAAAAAACTAAAAAAACTAAAAAAACTAAAAAAAGGTAAAAAACTAAAAAAAATAAAAAATAAAAAAAAACTAAAAAAAAGGAAAAAACTGAAAAATAAGCTAAAATAAAGGTAAAAACCAATAAAAAACTAAAAAAAAAAAGGAAAAAACTAATAAATGACGACACTCAAAGAGAAAGCGACCAGGACAAAAAACTAAAAAAAAAGGCAAAAACTACAAAAAAACTAAAAACTAATAAAAAAAATAAAAAAGCTAAAAAACTAAAAAAACTAAAAAAAGGTAAAAAACTAAAAAAACTAAAAACTAAAAAAAAACTAAAAAAGGTAAAAACTAAAAGAACTAAAAAAGAAAAAAATAAATGACGACACTCAAAGAGAAAGCGACCAGGACAAAAGGAATGTTCGATTAGCAATCAACAAAGCACCGGGACACAGGGAGTATAAATGACGACCAGGACACAAGTAAAAAAAAAAAATTAACAAAACTAAAAAGAAGGTAAAAACTACAAAAAAACTAAAAAGAAAAAAAAACTAAAAACTAATAAAAAAACTAAAAAATCTAAAAATCTAAATAAACTAAAAAAGAAAAAAAAAGGAAAAAATAAAGGAGAAAAACAAAACTAAAAAACGAATGTATATACAGACCGGTACACCGGGATACAAATGACGACCGGGACACAGGGAATATAAATAACGACCGGGACACAGGGACACAACTACAACGGGGACACCGGGGGAAACAGGGGGATATAAATGACGACCGGGACAAAAAAACTAAAAAGAAATAAAAACTAAAAACTAATAAAAAAAACTAAAAAATCTAAAAATCTAAATAAGCTAAAAAAGAAAAAAAAAGGAAAAAAATAAAGGAGAAAAACAAAACTAAAAAACGAATGTATATACAGACCGGGACACCGGGATACAAATGATGACCGGGACCCGGGACACAGGGAATATAAATGACGACCGGGACACAGGGACACAACTACAACGGGGACACCGGGGGAAACAGGGGGATAACCTGACAATCTATTTATATGCAAAGACAATGGGACAGCAAAGAATGTTGTATATTCGCAAGTTTTACGTAGTTAAAACCATATATATATATATATATATATATCTATATTCACAGGTGGGACATAGGGACACAACTACAATGGCGCGTAACTATTATGGCGCGTAACGACTTACGCGCGCGGGGGGGCTTGGGGGGGGCGCGAAGCGCCCCCACCAACTAGGTGTTGGGGTGGCGCGAAGCGCCACCCCAACAGCTAGTATATATATATATATATATATATATATATATATATATCTATATATATAAAAATAATTTGTCTGTGTGTGTGTGGGTCTGTCGGGTGACGTCATGTTTGTGTGTTCAGATCTATACCACATTATTCTAATGATTGCCCTTGAGCCTTGTTGATGGTGATTACTAATCGAACATTCCCTGTGTCCCCGTCGTCATTTATATATCCCCCTGTGCCCCCGGCGTCCCCGTTATAGTTGTTTCCCTGTGTCCCGGTCGTCATTTTTTCCCGGTCGTCATTTTTGTCCCGGTCGTCATTTGTGTTCCGGTGTCCCGGTCTGTAATTTCTCTTTGAGTGTTCTGGTCGTCATTTATATTCCCTGTGTCCCGGTCTTAATTTGAGTCCCGGTACTTTGTTGATGGTGACTGCTAATCGAACATTCCTTGTGTCCCGGTCGCTTTCTCTTTGAGTGTCCCGGTAGTCATTTATATTCCCTATATCTCGGTGTTCCGGTCGTCATCATTCTTGGCTTTCCTATTGTCTGTGCATATACAAAGCCGTATGTACTAGTAAATGTAATAAATAAATCTGGACGACCATAGAGACGAGCATACGCAATAGCATCTTGAGCATATTCATGCATATGACGGGGACTGCCAGCATATGACGAAGGTAAAATTGCTAATCTTCCAACGTTTGTGGTATTACCGTCATTTATAACTGCATCTCGCAAATGAATGTATTGTTCAGAGCGGAGCTTGGTCTGATTCAGGCGGATATATAGCAAACATTTTGATTCAATTTTAGCATACATATCAACGACGAATTGGTGAAACAATTCACAGCATTTTAAAATATAATTTTCTTCATCCTGCTGAATCATTAGTCTATAGGAATAATAATGCATTGCACTGCATTTCTTATTCATTTCTTTGTTAGTGGCTGGATTCATCAATTTAATATTAAAATGATAGCCGTCGGCTCCATCCCAAAAAATGATAGGATATTGTAGGGCATCGTAGCATCGATGAGGCTCAGCAATTCTTAACAACTGAGCGTTTCGCTTATGAAGAATAATATCTCGAGGTAAAAACTGATCACCGACCTTAACGATTGCCACTTCGTCGATAGTTGGAACATTGTATCTACGCACATGTTGGCCAGGAGGCGTTTTGTCAGCGGAAATAACAATTTTATGCGTATCAGTAGGCATCAAATCGATGGCTGTTTTGAACAGACGCACTAAATTATTATTTTCGTGGAAAAAGATGTTGCAATTGGGAAACGATTGTCCTTTCAACGTTGGGAGAAATTTCGCAACGTGCATTCAATTCAGAATTTCTATCACTGATGAAGTACAATTGTAAAAATTTATGATTCTCGCCTGAGAATGGTAGAAGGGACCCTGTTCTATGATAAATTTGCCCTTTTACTTTGAAAGTAGACATAAAATGATCTGGATTTTCGATTTGGGCTCCAAAAGACGTCATTTGGAAACATGAGTTATATTTTCTGATTTGAGACCAAAAACGCTTAGATTCTGACGTAGTTCCAGTAAGGAAAGTCTTCAGTGGCTCTGGTGGTGCAGCCAATATAGGAAGTTTAACTTTTTCTGCGGCGCAACACATTCCCATTGTTTCACCATTGAATTTCAAGGCCTTGCAATAGGGACAAATTTCAGAAATAGTCCCGATTTGAACACATCTACTCAAGCTATAATCATCGACTGGGCTGTACCTGAATGCCAGGCGATAACTTTCAGGTTGCTCTGATTCCTCGGCACGCTTTCTTTTCTTACTTTCTCTGTCAGAAGCAAGCCTGATTTCTTGCTGTTCTTGTGATTCCTTGGCACACCTTCTTTTTTCACTTTCTCTTTTAGCAGCAAGTCTGGTTTCATGGTGCTCTGGTAGTTCCTCGGCACGCCTTCTTTTTTCACTTTCTCTTTTAGCAGCAAGTCTGCTTTCGCGTTGATCTGGTAGTTCCTCGGCACGCTTTCTGTTCTTTCTTTCTTTTTCTATCAGCCTCAAGCCTGTTTCCTTGCTGTTCTTTTGATTCCTCGGCACGCTTTCTTTTCTGACTTTCTCTATCAGCACTAAGTTTTTTGGCATAGACTCTTTGAGCATCTTCCTCGGCTGTTGCCATTGTAAGTTCATCAGTCATTTTAAAGTTAAACATTAATAGATTTCTACGTGAACGAATGTCTTAAATATTTTTAATGACGTCACCGTTATAACAAAAATGACGACAACTAACTTCATGACGTCAGTCAACACACAAACATGACGTCACCTGACAGACACATCCACAGACAACTTATTATATATATATATATATATATATATATATATATATATATATATATATATATATATATATATATATATATATATATATTTATATATATATACTAGCTGTTGGGGTGGCGCTTCGCGCCACCCCAACACCTAGTTGGTGGGGCGCTTCGCGCCCCCCCAAGCCCCCACGCGCGCGTAAGTCGTTACGCGCCATATTAGTTACGCGCCATATTAGTTACGCGCCATTGTAGTTGTGTCCCCGTGTCCCACCTGTGAATATAGATAGATTTATATATGTGTTTCAACTTACGTAAAAATTGCGAATATACAACATTCTTGGCTTTCCCATTGTCTGTCCATATACAAAGCCGTATGTACTAATAATGGCGTCATATGCAAACGCTCTTTTTACAAACAAACAAACATGCATACACACAACTCGTTTTTATATAGATAGATAGATAGATAGATACAATACAAATTAACTACGTAAAATTTGTGAATATACAACAGTCTTCGCTGTCCCATTGTCTGTGCGTATAAATAGATTGTCAGGTTTACCGACCCTCAAAGATGCAACATACAATTGTACATTGGTAAAGCAATCTGTATTAAGATCTATACCGCATTTTTCTAGTGATTGCCCTTGAGCTTTGTTGATGGTGGTTGCAAATGCTAATCGAATTGGGAATTGCAATCTTTTAAATTGAAAAAGCAGATCCGTTGGAATCATGGGAATGCGAGGAATAAGAACAGCCTCACCCTCATAAGGCCCTGTCAAGATTGTGGCATCTATTAGGTTTTCCATTGTTTTTTTTTTACGGCAAGTCGCGTGCCATTGCAAAGCTTTGGTGGGTTGATATTTCTTAAAAGTATTATTGGTACGCCTATTTTTAGTTGTAGCAGGTGTGGTGGACACCCTGAAGGATCTATGGAATTTAAAAATTCAGATGGATAATTAACCGCTTCATTTGGTTCCGAAATACAAATTAAATGCGTAAAACTTGCGAATATACAACATTCTTCGCTGTCCAATTCTCGCTGCATATAAATAGATTGTCAGGTTTACCGACCCTCGAACATGCAACGTACAATTGTCCATGGGAAAAACAATCAGTATTAAGATCAATACCACATTTTTCTAATGATTGACCTTGAGCTTTGTTAATGGTGATTGCAAATGCTAATCGAATTGGGAATTGCAATCTTTTAAATTCAAAAGGCAGATCTGTTGGAATCATGGGAATGCGAGGAATAAGACCAGTCTCACCCTCAAAAGGCCCTGTCAGGATTGTGGCCTCTATTAGGTTTTCCATTGTTTTTCATAGTCGGAGCATTGTATCTACGCACATGTTGGCCAGGAGGCCTTTTGTCAGCGGAAATAACAATTTTATGAGTATCAGTAGGCATCAAATCGATGGCTGTTTTGAACAGACGCACTAAATTATTATTTTCGTGGAAAAGATGTTGCACTTGGGAAACGATTGTCCTTTCAACGTTGGGAGAAATTTTGCAACGTGCATTCAATTCAGAATTTCTATCACTGATGAAGTACAATTGTAAAAATTTATGATTCTCGCCTGAGAATGGTAGAAGGGACCCTGCTTTATGATAAATTTGCCCTTTTACTTTGAAAGTAGACATAAATTGATCTGGATTTTCGATTTGGGCTCCAAACGACGTCATTTGGAAACATGAGTTGTATTGTCTGATTTTTGACAAAAAACGCTTAGATTCTGACGTAGTTCCAGTAAGGAAAGTCTTCAATGGCTCTGGTGGTGCAGCCAATAGAGGAAGTTTAACTTTTCCTGAGGCGCAACACATTCCCATTGTTTCACCATTGAATTTCAAGGCCTTGCAATAGGGACAAATTTTAGACATTGTCCCGATTTGAACACATCTACTCAAACTATAATCATCGACTGGGTTGTACCTGAATGCCAGGCGATAACTTTCAGATTGCTCTGATTCCTCGGCACGCTTTCTTTTCTTACTTTCTCTATCAGCAGCAAGCCTGATTTCTTGCTGTTCTTGTAATTCCTCGGCACGCTTTCTTTTCTTACTTTCTCTATCAGCAGCAAGCCTGATTTCTTGCTGTTCTTGTGATTCCTCGGCACGCTTTCTTTTCTTACTTTCTCTATCAGCAGCAAGCCTGATTTCTTGCTGTTCTTGTAATTCCTTGTAATTCAGTTTGCCTTTAATATCGAAAAATTTATTATTTTATTTTTCATTTTCTAAATTATTTCTCATTCTTTCATAAAAGGTGTGGAATAAGAGTCTTAATAAAGTGTCTACAATATGAATAATAATAAGGTGTCTTAATAAGAGGTGTAGCTCATTCCTTAAAAAAAAGAAAACGGGGACTTGGGAGACAATATAATAATTCAATATATAACAAACATATCAATTCTCTTTAAACAAGCAACTGTGTATTTTTCTTTTCTTGCTTTTACCAATGTATAATCAAAATTCTTAAAGTAAAGAATTATTTCTGTTTGTCATAAAATCTAAAACAGTTTAGTACAACGGCTCAGTTTGAGCAGACATTTTTTTATGTTAATTCATACTTGCCATTACATCTCAGCTTTAGTTTGAAGCTGGAAAAAAAAGATACAAGTCAAAGTTTGAGTGTCAAAGATGAATTCAATGAATAAAGGAGCCTCTGATCATGCGATCAATTTCGCAAAAGAAACCCATCAGTCCAATCTGTTAAAAACGAACTGTACTGAAGCTGAACTATCGAATTCAATAGTCTCATCAGCTGAAGAAACCACCAGACAAAAAGAAGAGGACGCGGAAAATCAGAAGAATGAAATATCTTTTCAAAATGATGAGAAACGATCTATAAGCAATAATCTTATGAGACACCTGACACTTCAAACTAGTAAACACCAGACGATCCACACCGAGGAAAAGCCATTCAAGTGTGATGTATGCAAGAAAAGTTTTAATCTGAAGGGTAATCTTGCCAAACACATGAGAATCCACACCGGGGAAAAGCCATTCAAGTGTGACATATGTAAGTACAGCTCTAATTGGAAGAATGCTCTTGCCATACACATGAGAACCCACACCGGGGAAAAGCCATTCAAGTGTGATGTATGCAAGAAAACTTTTAATCAGAAGGGTAATCTTAACATACACATGAGAATCCACACCGGGGAAAACCCATTCAAGTGTAGCATATGTAAGTACAGCTCTAATTGGAAGAGTGCTCTTGCCGTACACATGAGAACCCACACAGGTGAAAAGCCATTCAAGTGTGATGTATGCAAGCGCAGTTTTAAACAGAAGAGTACGCTTGCCATACACATGAGAATCCACACCGGGGAAAAGCCATTCAAGTGTGATGTATGCAAGAAAAGTTTTAATCTGAAGGGTAATCTTGCCAAACACATGAGAATCCACACCGGGGAAAAGCCATTCAAGTGTGACATATGTAAGTACAGCTCTAAATGGAAGCATGCTCTTGCCATACACATGAGAACCCACACCGGGGAAAAGTCATTCAAGTGTAACGTATGTAAGCACAGTGTCAATGTCAAGGGTAATCTTGCAATACACATGAGAATCCACACCGGTGAAAAGCCATTCAAGTGTGATGTATGCAAGCACAGTTTTAATCAGAAGAGTAATCTTGCCATACATATGAGAATCCACACTGGGGAAAAGCCATTCAAGTGTGATGTATGCAAACACAGTTTTAATCAGAAGATTCATCTTGCCAACCACATGAGAACACACACCGTGGAAAAGCCCTTCAAGTGTGATGTATGCAAGCACAGTTTTAATCAGAAGAGTACACTTGCCATACACATGAGAACACACACCGGGGAAAATTCATTCAAGTGTAACGTATGTAAGCACAGTGTCAATGTCAAGGGTAATCTTGCAATACACATGAGAATCCACACCGGTGAAAAGCCATTCAAGTGTGATGTATGCAAGCACAGTTTTAATCAGAAGAGTAATCTTGCCATACATATGAGAATCCACACTGGGGAAAAGCCATTCAAGTGTGATGTATGCAAGCACAGTTTTAATCAGAAGATTCATCTTGCCAACCACACGAGAACACACACCGGGGAAAAGCCATTCAAGTGTGATGTATGCAAGCACAGATTTAATCAGAAGGCTTATCTTTCTATACACATGAGAACACACACCGGTGAAAAGCCATTCAACTCTGAAATAGGTAAGCAGTTTTAAGTGGGACAAGAATCTTGCCATACACATGAGAACCCACCTCGGTGAAAAGTCATTCAAGTGTGATGCATGCAAGCGCAGTTTTAATCAGAAGAGCAATATTGCCATACACATGAGAACCCACTCTTGCCATACGCAGGAGAACTCACACTTGGGAAAATCCATTCAAGTGTGATGTATGTAAGCACAGTTCTAACTAGAAGAATGTTCTTGTCATAGGCATGAGAACCCACACTTGTTAAAAGTCATTCAAGTGTGATGTATGCAAGCGCAGTTTTAATGTCAAGGTTAAATTTGTCATGTACATGAGAACCAAACAAATAAAAAGTCGAAACAATAGGGAAAATATTTTCAAGACAGTGGAAATCAATTCTGTGAATATTTCGGCCCTATGTCCAAGGGCTGTCTTCAGCACAATACGAGAAAGAGAGACAAAAACTATGTATATATGAATAAACTTACATTAAAATGCGAAAATTAAAACTAATAATGTTAAAAACTTTTTAAAAACAGCCCTAGCATCCTTACTTCAACGAAGTTCAACCAGGACTCGTTGAAAGTAATTCCTTGTACATTAAAACGCATTAAATTACATTAAAATGCAATTTTTTTTAAATATATTTTTTTTTAATTCTGAAAGGTCTTAAAATACATCAGTTTCCTATCAAATGAGTTATTCAACACCTCTATGATTTTCCAGTGCCGAGCTACCTGAGGTGAAAAACGGAAAAAAATGCCGTGGATGCAGAATATCCTGGTTGCCACTTTTCTTGATTTTCAAACCAATATTTTTTACTTGTTATTCAAGAAAAGGTACAGTTAGTTTCCTAAATAGGGGTATTGGGCAAGGCGGGTCTATTGGTGTACTTTTTTTTTATCTGACTCTAGTTTTAGGTGTTGTGGGACATTTGTTTTTTACTACAAGGGGTGATCATCTCTTACAAGGCTTCTACCTACCGCTGCAATAACCTACCGCTGCATAATAGTTACGCGCCATTGTAGTTGTGTCCCTATGTCCCACCTGTGAATATAGATAGATAGATATATATATATATATATATATATATATATATATATATATATATATATATATATATATATATATATATATATATATATATATATATATACTAGCTGTTGGGGTGGCGCTTCGCGCCACCCCAACACCTAGTTGGTGGGGGCGCTTCGCGCCCCCCCCCAAGCCCCCCCGCGCGCGTAAGTCGTTACGCGCCATAATAGTTACGCGCCATTGTAGTTGTGTCCCTATGTCCCACCTGTGAATATAGATATATATATATATATATATGGTTTTAACTACGTAAAACTTGCGAATATACAACATTCTTTGCTGTCCCATTGTCTTTGCATATAAATAGATTGTCAGGTTATCCCCCTGTTTCCCCCGGTGTCCCCGTTGTAGTTGTGTCCCTGTGTCCCGGTCGTCATTTATATTCCCTGTGTCCCGGGTCCCGGTCATCATTTGTATCCCGGTGTCCCGGTCTGTATATACATTCGTTTTTTAGTTTTGTTTTTCTCCTTTATTTTTTTCCTTTTTTTTTCTTTTTTAGCTTATTTAGATTTTTAGATTTTTTAGTTTTTTTTATTAGTTTTTAGTTTTTATTTCTTTTTAGTTTTTTTGTCCCGGTCGTCATTTATATCCCCCTGTTTCCCCCGGTGTCCCCGTTGTAGTTGTGTCCCTGTGTCCCGGTCGTTATTTATATTCCCTGTGTCCCGGTCGTCATTTGTATCCCGGTGTACCGGTCTGTATATACATTCGTTTTTTAGTTTTGTTTTTCTCCTTTATTTTTTTCCTTTTTTTTTCTTTTTTAGTTTATTTAGATTTTTAGATTTTTTAGTTTTTTTATTAGTTTTTAGTTTTTTTTTCTTTTTAGTTTTTTTGTAGTTTTTACCTTCTTTTTAGTTTTGTTAATTTTTTTTTTTACTTGTGTCCTGGTCGTCATTTATACTCCCTGTGTCCCGGTGCTTTGTTGATTGCTAATCGAACATTCCTTTTGTCCTGGTCGCTTTCTCTTTGAGTGTCGTCATTTATTTTTTTCTTTTTTAGTTCTTTTAGTTTTTACCTTTTTTAGTTTTTTTTTAGTTTTTAGTTTTTTTAGTTTTTTACCTTTTTTTAGTTTTTTTTAGTTTTTTAGCTTTTTTATTTTTTTTATTAGTTTTTAGTTTTTTTGTAGTTTTTGCCTTTTTTTTTAGTTTTTTGTCCTGGTCGCTTTCTCTTTGAGTGTCGTCATTTATTAGTTTTTTCCTTTTTTTTTTTAGTTTTTTATTGGTTTTTACCTTTATTTTAGCTTATTTTTCAGTTTTTTCCTTTTTTTTAGTTTTTTTTTATTTTTTATTTTTTTTAGTTTTTTACCTTTTTTTAGTTTTTTTAGTTTTTTTAGTTTTTTAGCTTTTTTACTTTTTTTATTAGTTTTTAGTTTTTTTTTGTAGTTTTTGCCTTTTTTTAGTTTTTTCAGTTTTTTTTTAGTTTTTTATTGGTTTTTACCTTTATAGTTTTTTTAGTTTTTTAGCTTTTTTATTTTTTTTATTAGTTTTTAGTTTTTTTTGTAGTTTTTGCCTTTTTTTAGTTTTTTCAGTTTTGACGTCACCTAATCCAGTTTTTTCAGGTGACGTCACCTGACACATCCATCCACACATCCATCCACACATCCATCCACAGACAACTTATTTTTATATATATAGATATGGTTTTAACTACGTAAAACTTGCGAATATACAACATTCTTTGCTGTCCCATTGTCTTTGCATATAAATAGATTGTCAGGTTTACCGACTCTTGAACATGCAACATATAATGGTCCATGGGAAAACAATCTGTATTCAGATCTATACCTCATGATTCTAATGATTGCCCTTGAGCTTTGTTGATGGTGATTGCTAATCGACCATTCCCTGTCCCGGTGTCCCGGTCGTCATTTATATCCCCCTGTTTCCCCCGGTGTCCCCGTTGTAGTTGTGTCCCTGTGTCCCGGTCGTCATTTATATTCCCTGTGTCCCAGTCGTCATTTGTATCCCGGTGTCCCGGTCTGTATATACATTCTTTTTTTAGTTTTGTTTTTCTCCTTTATTTTTTTCCTTTTTTTTTCTATTTTAGTTTATTTAGATTTTTAGATTTTTTAGTTTTTATACTAGTTTTTAGTTTTTTTTCTTTTTTTTTTGTAGTTTTTACCTTCTTTTTAGTTTTGTTAGTTTTTTTTTTTTACTTATGTCCTGGTCGTCATTTATACTCCCTGTGTCCCGGTGCTTTGTTGATTGCTAATCGAACATTCCTTTTGTCCTGGTCGCTTTCTCTTTGAGTGTCGTCATTTATTTTTTTCTTTTTTAGTTCTTTTAGTTTTTACCTTTTTTAGTTTTTTTTTAGTTTTTTAGATGAAAATTTTTTTTAGTTTTTTCCTTTTTTTCTTTTTAGTTTTTTATTGGTTTTTACCTTTATTTTAGCTTATTTTTCAGTTTTTTCCTTTTTTTAGTTTTTCTTTATTTTTTATTTTTTTTTAGTTTTTTACCTTTTTTTAGTTTTTTTAGTTTTTTTAGTTTTTTAGCTTTTTTACTTTTTTTATTAGTTTTTAGTTTTTTTTGTAGTTTTTGCCTTTTTTTAGTTTTTTCAGTTTTTTTTTTAGTTTTTTATTGGTTTTTACCTTTATTTTAGCTTATTTTTCAGTTTTTTCCTTTTTTTTATTTTTTTTTAGTTTTTAGTTTTTTTAGTTTTTTACTTTTTTTTAGTTTTTTTAGTTTTTTTAGTTTTTTAGCTTTTTTATTTTTTTTATTAGTTTTTAGTTTTTTTGTAGTTTTTGCCTTTTTTTAGTTTTTTTAGTTTTTTAGCTTTTTTATTAGTTTTTAGTTTTTTTTGTAGTTTTTGCCTTTTTTTAGTTTTTTTTCTTTTTAGTTTTTTTGTAGTTTTTACCTTCTTTTTAGTTTTGTTAGTTTTTTTTTTACTTATGTCCTGGTCGTCATTTATACTCCCTGTGTCCCGGTGCTTTGTTGATTGCTAATCGAACATTCCTTTTGTCCTGGTCGCTTTCTCTTTGAGTGTCGTCATTTATTTTTTTCTTTTTTAGTTCTTTTAGTTTTTACCTTTTTTAGTTTTTTTTAGTTTTTTACCTTTTTTTAGTTTTTTTAGTTTTTTTAGTTTTTTAGCTTTTTTAATTTTTTTATTAGTTTTTAGTTTTTTTTGTAGTTTTTGCCTTTTTTTAGTTTTTTCAGTTTTTTTTTTTAGTTTTTTATTGGTTTTTACCTTTATTTTAGCTTATTTTTCAGTTTTTTCCTTTTTTTTAGTTTTTTTAGTTTTTAGTTTTTTTAGTTTTTTACCTTTTTTTAGTTTTTTTAGTTTTTTTAGTTTTTTAGCTTTTTTATTTTTTTTATTAGTTTTTAGTTTTTTTGTAGTTTTTGCCTTTTTTTAGTTTTTTTAGTTTTTTAGCTTTTTTATTAGTTTTTAGTTTTTTTTGTAGTTTTTGCCTTTTTTTAGTTTTTTTAGTTTTTTAGCTTTTTATTTTTTTTATTAGTTTTTAGTTTTTTTTGTAGTTTTTGCCTTTTTTTAGTTTTTTTTCAGTTTTCAGTTTTGTCACCTGATCCAGTTTTTTCAGGTGACGTCACCTGATCCATCCACAGATCCACACACAGACAACTTATTTTTATATATATAGATATATATATATATTAAAATGCTTACATTAATATGCATAAACTTACATTAAAACTTAGTTTTAATTTTCGCATTTTAATGTAATTTCATATATACATTTTTTTTTTCTGGTGTTGTGCTGAAGACAGCCCATGGACATAGGGCTGAAATATTCACTGAATTGAATTTCACTGTCTTGAAAAATCTTTGCTATTGTTTCTACGTTGTGTTTTTTTTTGTATGGAAAGGTAGTGTGGTTTTCGTTGCTATTTACTTGCCAACTTGCGCAGTTTTTACGGTTCGAACTTATTTTATTTGGTTTTATCAATATTATATTATGCAGGAATTGAAAATATTTCTTCGTTTTAATTGACGGATCTATTCTCCAACAGGGTGTGTTGGTGTCAAAACAAGGTGCTGCGCAAGCTTACAGGTGTAGATTATTGAGACAAATGAAAAACCAATGATGCAGAAAATTATGAATTTGAAATAAAATTCCTCATCTCTGTCCCAAATTCTATATAAAAAGTGCAAAGTATTTCTGAAAAGCTCCTTGACTTATTGTTAATGATGGTAATGGCTCACTGAATATGAGCCTTTATTATTGTTACATCTATATAATAACAAACATATTGTAATACTAGCTGTTGGGATGGCGCTAAGTGCCATCCCAACAGCTAGTAGTGCCCCCCCCCCCCGTGCGCGTAAGTTGCTACCCGCCATATTAGTTACGCGACATTATAGTTGTGTCCCTGTGTCCCACCTGTGAATATAGATAGATATATATATGTATGTTTTAACTACGTAAGACTTGCGAATATACAACATTCTTCGCTGTCCCATTGTCTGTACATATAAATAAATTGTCAGGTTTATCGACTCTTGAACATGCAACATATAATTGTCCATGGGAAAAACAATCCGGATTCAGATCTATACCTCATTATTCTAATGATTGCCCTTGAGCTTTGTTGATGGTGATTGCTAATCAAACATTCCCTGTGTCCCCATCGTCATTTATATATCCCCCCTGTGCCCCCGGCGTCCCCGTTGTAGTTGTATCCCTGTGTCCCAGTCGTCATTTATATTCCCTGTGTCCCGGTCGTTATTTGTGTCCCGGTGTCCCAGTCTGTAATATCTCTTTGAGTGTCCCGGTCGTCATTTATATTCCCTGTATCCCGGTCTTCATTTGTGTCCCAGTCTCAGTTTTTTCTTTTTAGTTTTTTTTTCTTGGTTTTTACCTTTTTTTTCTTTTTAGTTTTTTTTGTAGTTTTTACCTTTTTAGTTTTTTTATTTAATTTTTTTTATTTTCTTTTTCTCTTTTATTTTTCAATTTTTTCCTTTTTTTATTTTTTTTTCTTTTTCAGTTTTTAGTTTATTTAATTTTTTTATTAGTTTTTAGTTTTTTTCTTTTTAGTTTTTTTGTAGTTTTTACCTTTTTTTAGTTTTTTCTCTTTTTCAGTTTTTAGTTTTTTACCTTTTTTAGTTTTTTTAGTTGTTTTAGCTTTTTTGGTTTTTTAGTATTTTCTTTTTAGTTTTTTTTTGCAGTTTTTACCTTTTTTAGTTTTTTTCTTCTTTGGTATTAATGCTAAAGCCAAGGTTCAAACCTGGAACCTCTCGGACTTAGAACCTGGAACATAACGCATTACCGATTCAGCTACTTCGGCTTGAATACTCGTTTTTCAATTGGTATATGATGAAATAATTCAGACGTCATATGCGGACAGACAGACAAACAACTTATTTTTATATATATAGATTATTATGATTCTAATTATTAATAGCACTGGGTCACTAAAATGGTAACTAAATTTATAGACGTATGTATATATCTTATCTTTTAATATAGGCTATTCATATAATGAAGAACTATAAATACTGAGAGTTTTATACCAACACATACCAGTAGTTGAAGTTTTCTCACAATTACTCTTGCTAGATGATTTTGTGTGGGTTAGAGCTAAGGGCTAGTTAATACATAATTATGGTATTGTGTACTGTGTTCTAACAGGTATTGGGCTTAGGTTTTATCTTTTTTTATTTTTTTTTATTTTTCATTTTTTTTTAGTTTTTTCTTTTCAGTTTTTTTTTTAGTTTTTTACCATTTTTATTTTTTCAGTTTGCTTTTTCTTCTTTATTTTTCAGACGTCATATGCAAACCCTCAACAAAAAAATACATACAACTTATTTTTATATATATTTATAAGATATAATCTGGCGTAACAGACATAGTGTAACAGACATAACAGATAGACAACTTATTTTTATGTATATAGATTACTAGCTGTTGGGGTGGAGCTTGCATACGTTACACTTGAATGGCTTTTAACGAGTGTGGGTTCTCATATCTATGGCAAGAGCATTCTTCTAATTAGAACTGTGCTTACATGCATCACACTTGAATGGCTTTTCCCCAGTATGGGTTCTCATGTGTATGGCAAGATTACTCGTCTGATTAAAACCGCGCTTGCATATATTACACTTGAATGTCTTTTCACCGGTGTGGGTTCTCATATGTATGGCAAGGGTAGGTTCTCATGTGTATGGCAAGATTGCTCTTCTGATTAAAACTGCGCTTGCATGCATCACACTTGAATGGCTTTTTATCGGTGTGGGTTCTCATGTGTATGGTAAGATTCTTGTCCCAATTAAAACTGTGCTTACCAATGTCACAGTTATATGGCTTTTCAACGGTGTGGGTTCTCAAGTGCATGGCAAGATTCTTGTCCCAAATAAAACTGTGCTTACCTACGTAACAGTTGAATGGCTTTTCACTGGCGAGGGTTCTCATGTGCATGGCAAGAGCATTCTTCCGATAAAAACTTTGTTTGCATATGTCACACTTGAATGGCTTTTCATCGGTGTTGGTTCTCATGTGCATGGCAAGAGTGGATTCTCATGTGTCTGGCAAGATTACTCTTCTGCTTAAAACTGCACTCGCATGCATCACACTTGAATGGCTTTTCACCGGTGTGGGTTTTCATGTGTATGGCAAGAGCATTCTTCCATTTAGAGCTGTACTTACATACGTCACACTTGAATGGCTTTTCCCCGGTGTGTGTTCTCATGTGTCTCACAAGATTACTCTTCTGATTAAAACTGCGCTCGCATGCATCACAATTGAATGGCTTTTCACCGGTGTAGGTTCTCATGTGTATGGCAAGAGAATTCTTCCATTTAGAGCGGTACTTACATATGTCACACTTGAATGGCTTTTCCCCGGTGTGGGTTCTCATGTGTATGGCAAGAGCATTCTTCCATTTAGAGCTGTACTTACATACGTCAAACTTGAATGGCTTTTCCCCGGTGTGTGTTCTCATGTGTATGGCAAGATTACCCTTCTGATTAAAACTGTGCTTGCATACACAACACTTAAATGGCTTTTCCCCGGTGTGGGTTCTCATGTGTATGGGAAGATTACCCTTCTGATTAAAAGTGCGCTTGCATACATCACATTTGAATGGCTTTTCCCCGGTGTGGGTTCTCATGTGTATGGCAAGCTTACTCTTCTGATTAAAATTGTGTTTACATACATCACATTTGAATGGCTTTTCACCTGTGTGGGTGCTCATGTTTATGGCAAGAGCATTCTTCCAATTAGAGCTGTGCTTACATATGTCACATTTGAATGGTTTTTCACCGGTGTGGATCGTCTGGTTTTTACTAGTTTGAACTATTAGGTGTCTCATAAGATTATTGCTTATAGATCGTTTCTCATCATTTTGAAAAGATGTTTCATTCTTTTGATTTTCTGCGTCCTCTCCTTTTTGTCTGGTGGTTTCTTCAGCTGATGAGACAATTGTATTCGATAGTTCAGTTTCAGTATAGTCCGTTTTTAACAGCTTTGACTGATGGGTCTCATTTGCAAAAATGATCGCAAGATCAGTGGCTTCTTCATTCATTGAATTTATCTTGGACAAAAAAAATTTGACTTATATCTTCAAGCTTCAAACTAAAGCTGAAATGCCATGGCAATTATGAATTAACATTAAAAAATGTGTGCTCAAACTGAGCAGTTGTGCTAAACTGTTTCAGATTTCACGACAAACAGAAATAATTCTTTACTTTAAGGATTTTGATTATACGTTGGTAAAAGCAAGAAAAGAAAATACACAGTTACTCGTTTAAAGAGAGTAGATATATGTGTTATATATTGAATTATTACATTGTCTCCGAAGCCGTCACCAAATGCAGCTACATGGTACTTTTTGGCTTGCAGTTCGAAATCAGTGATGTTGATGAAATCATGCAATATCAGGCTGGAAAATAAATAAGCAGTTCTGAAGCTGTTTGGCGAACTCTTTCATTTCCGGTACATAAACGAAGTCCAGCTGTTTTTCACGAAACGCCCCCGCACGAATCGCCCCCACCAACTAGCTGTTGGTGTGGCTCTTCACGCAACACCAACACTTAGTTGGTGGGGGGGGGTTCGCGCCCCTCCCCAGCCCCCCCCCCCGCGCGCGTAAGTCGTTACGCGCCATTGTAGTTCGTGTCCCTGTTTTCCACCTGTGAAAATAGATAAATATATATATATATATATATGTGTGTGTGTATATATATATATGTGTGTGTGTTTTTAACTACGTAAAACTTGTTAATATACAACATTCTTCGCTGTCCCATTGTCAGTGCATATACAAAGCCTTATATACTTATAATGACGCCATATACAAACGCTCTTTTTACAAACAAACAAACATGCATATATACAACTTATTTTTATATAGACAGATATATAGGTAGATATAAATATACAATACAAATTAACTACGTAAAACTTGCGAATATACAACATTCTTCGCTGTCTCATTGTCTGTCCATATAGATAGATTGTCAGGTTTACCGACCCTCGAACATGCTACATACAATTGTCCATGGGAAAAACAATCCGTATTACGATCTATACCGGATTTTTCTAATGATTGCCCTTGAGCTTTGTTGATGGTGATTGCAAATGCTAATCGAATTGGAAATTGTAATCTTTTAAATTGAACAGGCAGATCCATTGGAATCATGGGTATGCGAGGAATAAGAACAGCCTCACCCTCAACAGGCCTTGTCAAGATTGTTGCCTCTATTACGTTTTCTATTGTTTTTTTTCCCATTGTGCACTCGTCCCAAATAATAAGTCTGCATTGACGCAATACTTTACCCATCCCAGATGATTTGGAAATATTGCATGTGGAAGTTTCTGTAGAATACAAACTCAGAGGCAATTTCAAAGCAGAATGAGCAGTTCTTTCACCAGGCAGCAACCTTGCGGCTATTCTGGACGACGCAATTGCCAACGCTATGTCATTTTTGATCGAATTGATGCCAGAATCAATTTTAACAGAAACGTTTTACCAGTACCGCCTGACGCATCCAAAAAGAAGATTTCTCCAAAGTTGTTATCGACACAATGTATTATTTTATCATAAATGTCCTTTTGCTCAGACGTTAACTTAGAAATATTATTTTGTACCTACGACAATGGATCACTCGTGTTGTAACTTTGTTCACGATCCAATTCTACACATGTCGAAACAGCAGCTTTACGATTAGGTGAAGGCATTCCCAAATCCTGAAGAGGTTTTTTTGCCATACATAAGCACATATCTTCAATAATAACTAAAATGTAGCTATTAATTTCTGATGTAAAATCAAGAGTCATATAACCGTTTTCGATGGAGTATATCCTCGGCCATTTTCGATTTATATTTTCCCCATAGCTCTGTAGGAGCTGAAGGATAGCATGAAGTTAGTATGATTCCAAACAATGCACGAATCTGACTTGAAGTTGACGTTTCGCACTTGTCATTGATGCAGTTATCCCAGTGTTGGTCATTCTCCAATAAATTCAGAGCTTGGCTTGCACTACGGTATAAAGGTAATAAAGTAATAACGGTAATAACGGTAATAAAGGGTATGTTGATTGGGGTGAATGGTGTAGAGTCTTCCTATCGTGGTATCTTTTAAGATGGTTGGTTGGCCGTCGACTGACTTACCCTGTTTTCGACGGTAAAATGATTCATTTTTCAGCATTCCACGTGTAATACGAAGGTATTTCAGTATACAGCAGTTTTTTTTGCAAAAGAAGCATTTTGACATAACGAAAAGAAAGCAGTTAACGATTTATCCGGTGGATTCAGGGCTCTTTGTTGCACGTTGGATTCCAAAAAATAAACACGTTGCCTATTCTGTAAGTGTACCGCTAAGTGAAAAACAGCTGGACTTCGTTCATGTATCGTAAATGAAAGAGTTCGCCAAACAGCTTCAAAACTGCTTATTTATCTTCCAGCCTGATATTGCGCGATTTCATCAACATCACTGATTTCGAACTGCAAGCCAAAAACTGCCATGTAGCTGCATTTGGTGACGTATTTACATATGTATTTGATTGCCTTTACGGAGTTACAGTATCTAACATTTATGTGTATATTAAATGTTTTTGACAATAAAGGTGAATATGGAACAACCCACTGAATATATACTTCGATGGTGGTACCGTGATGCTTCTTTATTATTGCTGTTTTACCACCATTTTCAGTAGATCTTCTATATTGTGGGTAACCATCATTGCCAGTAATTTTGTTGGGTACTAAAAGTCGAGTATATTTCTTTGTGCACCTTCCTTTGGCCATGTATGGTGATTTTTCATTCAGTGCACCGCAAGGTCCACGTATCAAATTTTTAACCACAAATCATATAAGCCCTTATCGACATTTTCAAAAGGAATTTCAGCGGAAATCACATCGTCAATTTCATTAGAACTAATTTTATTATATTTACAATCGACAATGAAAGCTAGTATCTAATACACAAATCAATCAATCTATTAATATTGTGAAATGTTTAATAAGTCCTGCTAAAGGTTTTTTGACCCAATAAGACTTGACCCAAGTTCTTTTGGGCCTAAAATGCGATTTGAAATACAATAACTATTACATTAACAAAAGAGAGAGAGAACACACACTAGAATACAGAAAGTCAGCAGTGACGGCATAAGGCTTTAAAACCGATAGATACGGAATATACTATTGGGGCTACTGACCCCTCAAGACGTTATTACACATACCTGGGTCTTACACAACACTATACTACACCTGTATGCTATTGTATAGCATATCTGATTGTTGAGTGATGCTATTGTATACCTGTTTATTACGTAACTAAATAGTAATCTTTGCTCAGATTCAATCGAACAGCAGTTTCTAAGTACAATTATATTTTTTTAACATGCGAAAAAGAGCAAGAAACCCTTCTATAACGATTTAGTCAAAACAACTAACTCCTAACCTATTCACTGCTCCTTCTCTAACCAATGTAATTAGATTTTTCCATAGTGAATACAAAAATGATGATGGCACAAAAAACTATTGTCACTGAAAATCGTAAACCCTGCCGTACAATCATTGGCGTGGCAAGAATCCTAGTTCTTAGGGAGGGGGAAATATCACAAAGGTCTTTGTAGCTACTTTGTGAACAAAGTACGTACTTCAGATTTACCCAATGACACTTATATAGTACCCATGTATAATGAAATATTTTGATCCTTGATGTAATAGGAGCTTAAGGCTAATGTTTTTCTTACTATAGAGCGTAATCGTCTCTTACAAGGTTACCGCCAACGCAGTGAATTACAAACAGGAAAAGACTATGGCCTTTTGTTAGTTTAATTTAATTTAATAGTAAGAGACGAACGTCCGACAATCAGGAAGCTAAGTAAGTTAGGTTGCTAGTAATGCATAATACTTCAGTCACTTGGGGCTATAGTTTGTCCTTCAATGTAAACTTTTTATAAGTTAGTTCGTTCTTTACTGTGAAAGTTGGACCTGATCGTCTCTTGCTAGGTTGCTAGCTACCGCTGCAACCCGGATAAGCGATGTCATAAGAGGTGATGTCATAACATTTTTGTTTTTCTATTTACGTCATACATGGTTCTAATGAAACTTGTATAAAATCCCCAAAGAAAAACAGTAGAGCAACGAAATTCGTACTTGAGGCTATTCATAATAAGATTTTATTATTATAGAGATATGGGCTTGAACTAATTTGAACCACTCAGTATTCTTCAGCCAATTGGAAAATTCTACGAAAATTCTGATTCGTCTTAATTAGTGCTAATGAAATCTCGGTATAAGTAAAATCTTATTTTAAATGGGCTTATACTTTAAGATTATCCTTCAGTTTGCCTTTAATATCGAAAAATTTATTATTTTATTTTTCATTTTCTAAATTATTTCTCATTCTTTCATAAAAGGTGTGGAATAAGAGTCTTAATAAAGTGTCTACAATATGAATAATAATAAGGTGTCTTAATAAGAGGTGTAGCTCATTCCTTAAAAAAAAGAAAACGGGGACTTGGAAACAATATAATAATTCAATATATAACAAACATATCAATTCTCTTTAAACAAGCAACTGTGTATTTTTCTTTTCTTGCTTTTACCAATGTATAATCAAAATCCTTAAAGTAAAGAATTATTTCTGTTTGTCATAAAATCTAAAACAGTTTAGTACAACGGCTCAGTTTGACCAGACATTTTTTTATGTTAATTCATGCTTGCCATTACATCTCAGCTTTAGTTTGAAGCTGGAAAAAAAAGATACAAGTCAAAGTTTGAGTGTCAAAGATGAATTCAATGAATAAAGGAGCCT
This sequence comes from Artemia franciscana, assembly GCF_032884065.1. NCBI lineage: Eukaryota > Metazoa > Arthropoda > Branchiopoda > Anostraca > Artemiidae > Artemia > Artemia franciscana. The sequence continues at coordinate 53,537 of NW_027062885.1, forward strand.
CTGATCATGCGATCAATTTCGCAAAAGAAACCCATCAGTCCAATCTGTTAAAAACGAACTGTACTGAAGCTGAACTATCGAATACAATAGTCTCATCAGCTGAAGAAACCACCAGACAAAAAGAAGAGAACGCGGAAAATCAGAAGAATGAAATATCTTTTCAAAATGATGAGAAACGATCTATAAACAATAATCTTATGAGACACCTGACACTTCAAACTAGTAAACACCAGACGATCCACACCGAGGAAAAGCCATTCAAGTGTGATGTATGCAAGAAAAGTTTTAATCTGAAGGGTAATCTTGCCAAACACATGAGAATCCACACCGGGGAAAAGCCATTCAAGTGTGACATATGTAAGTACAGCTCTAATTGGAAGAATGCTCATGCCATACACATGAGAACCCACACCGGGGAAAAGCCATTCAAGTGTGATGTATGCAAGAAAACTTTTAATCAGAAGGGTAATCTTAACATACACATGAGAATCCACACCGGGGAAAACCCATTCAAGTGTAGCATATGTAAGTACAGCTCTAATTGGAAGAGTGCTCTTGCCGTACACATGAAAACCCACACAGGTGAAAAGCCATTCAAGTGTGATGTATGCAAGCGCAGTTTTAAACAGAAGAGTACGCTTGCCATACACATGAGAATCCACACCGGGGAAAAGCCATTCAAGTGTGATGTATGCAAGAAAAGTTTTAATCTGAAGGGTAATCTTGCCAAACACATGAGAATCCACACCGGGGAAAAGCCATTCAAGTGTGACATATGTAAGTACAGCTCTAATTGGAAGCATGCTCTTGCCATACACATGAGAACCCACACCGGGGAAAAGTCATTCAAGTGTAACGTATGTAAGCACAGTGTCAATGTCAAGGGTAATCTTGCAATACACATGAGAATCCACACCGGTGAAAAGCCATTCAAGTGTGATGTATGCAAGCACAGTTTTAATCAGAAGAGTAATCTTGCCATACATATGAGAATCCACACTGGGGAAAAGCCATTCAAGTGTGATGTATGCAAGCACAGTTTTAATCAGAAGATTCATCTTGCCAACCACATGAGAACACACACCGGGGAAAAGCCCTTCAAGTGTGATGTATGCAAGCACAGTTTTAATCAGAAGAGTACACTTGCCATACACATGAGAACACACACCGGGGAAAATTCATTCAAGTGTAACGTATGTAAGCACAGTGTCAATGTCAAGGGTAATCTTGCAATACACATGAGAATCCACACCGGTGAAAAGCCATTCAAGTGTGATGTATGCAAGCACAGTTTTAATCAGAAGAGTAATCTTGCCATACATATGAGAATCCACACTGGGGAAAAGCCATTCAAGTGTGATGTATGCAAGCACAGTTTTAATCAGAAGATTCATCTTGCCAACCACACGAGAACACACACCGGGGAAAAGCCATTCAAGTGTGATGTATGCAAGCACAGATTTAATCAGAAGGCTTATCTTTCTATACACATGAGAACACACACCGGTGAAAAGCCATTCAACTCTGAAATAGGTAAGCAGTTTTAATTGGGACAAGAATCTTGCCATACACATGAGAACCCACCTCGGTGAAAAGTCATTCAAGTGTGATGCATGCAAGCGCAGTTTTAATCAGAAGAGCAATCTTGCCATACACATGAGAACCCACTCTTGCCATACGCATGAGAACTCACACTTGGGAAAATCCATTCAAGTGTGATGTATGTAAGCACAGTTCTAACTAGAAGAATGTTCTTGTCATAGGCATGAGAACCCACACTTGTTAAAAGTCATTCAAGTGTGATGTATGCAAGCGCAGTTTTAATGTCAAGGTTAAATTTGTCATGTACATGAGAACCAAACAAATAAAAAGTCGAAACAATAGGGAAAATATTTTCAAGACAGTGAAAATCAATTCTGTGAATATTTCGGCCCTATGTCCAAGGGCTGTCTTCAGCACAATACGAGAAAGAGAGACAAAAACTATGTATATATGAATAAACTTACATTAAAATGCGAAAATTAAAACTAATAATGTTAAAAACTTTTTAAAAACAGCCCTAGCATCCTTACTTCAACGAAGTTCAACTAGGACTCGTTGAAAGTAATTCCTTGTACATTAAAACGCATTAAATTACATTAAAATGCAATTTTTTTTAAATATATTTTTTTTAATTCTGAAAGGTATTAAAATACATCAGTTTCCTATCAAATGAGTTATTCAACACCTCTATGATTTTCCAGTGCCGAGCTACCTGAGGTGAAAAACGGAAAAAAATGCCGTGGATGCAGAATATCCTGGTTGCCACTTTTCTTGATTTTCAAACCAATATTTTTTACTTGTTATTCAAGAAAAGGTACACTTAGTTTCCTAAATAGGGGTATTGGGCAAGGCGGGTCTATTGGTGTACTTTTTTTTTTATCTGACTCTAGTTTTAGGTGTTGTGGGACATTTGTTTTTTACTACAAGGGGTGATCATCTCTTACAAGGCTTCTACCTACCGCTGCAACCCGGACTAGGCTACTAGCTACCGCCGTAAAAATGAATTTAATATAATATTTTAAACATGCCCTTTCCTGTTACAAACAGGAAAAGCCTATGGCTTTTTCTTATTTGGAATAGTAAGAGGAAGAACTTCAGAGAGGGAGGTATTAAAATAAACCCTATATGTGCCATGGTTTGTTCTTCAATAGATTTCAGCTATCTCTACAGCCACGATACCGATGGGACTTACATAATCCCCATTTGGAGTTAACCAGCCCGATTTTTGTGTAATTTTTTAGTGTCTTAGCGAATTTATTGTCATGGCCTATTCATAAATCATTATTCATATGTCTGTGATTAACAATGGTAAGCATACCCGCTTGTCACGTGGGTGACCGGGGTTCGATTTCTCCTTGGAGACAATTTATTAACATATTGACTTCAAGTCCCCGATGGTACTGTGGTAAGCAAACTCGCTTGTCACGTAGGAGACCAGGGTTAATTTCCCTGTTGGAAGAAATTTTTAATACATTGACTCTAAATATAACCATACAAGCCTATACTATTTTTATGTTGCCTATGCAAGTTATAATATTCTAGAGTTTGTTCTTTCTTATGATTTTCATAAAAAATTGATTCCTCTAATTATGCATTTCTTGTATTATTATCTTGTCCAATGGTTAACTTGTATAAATATTGTATTCACTTGTTACCAAACATGGTTATAAGCTATATGATTATAACATCCTTCATCAAGTTTTTACAGGAAAATGTAGTTTTTTTTGTCAAGATTTATTCTATTTTAAAAACTATTTTGTTTTTAATTACAAAAGGTTCAAGATGTAGCGGTTTCCTTTAAAGTCAGTCATTATACAGCTTTCTATGATTTTCCAGTGCCCAGTTGCTTAGGAGAAAAAAAGGAAAGAAAAAAGATCCCACATATGCAGATTGTCGTGGTTGCATCCACTTTTTCTTGATTTTCAAGCCAATTAGTTTCATCGTTGTTCAGGCCAAGAGACGGTAAAATTTCTATAAAGAGGCATTGGAAAAGGCGGTACTAATAGTGTACTTCTTATTTGATCAGATTTTTTTGGGATTTATGGATTATTTTAGTTTTTACTATGAAGCTTAATCGTCTCTTACTAGGTTGCTAGCTACCGCTATAACCCGGATCTATAAGATAAACTTCATTAATCATATATTTAATATATCCTATATGTTCGTTAGGAAGTAGTTAGGAAGGCTGGCTTTCATCAGATTTACCCGAGTTTGAATCCGAATTGCAAAGTAAATTTGTTTATACTATGTTATCTAAAGATAAGTGTGTGTTGCATCATCATCTATGTAACGATTCTTTATAATATTTCAATTAGTATTAGTATGGACTACACTTCGCTCTATAATGTAACTATGGGACGTGATCGTCTCCTACTAGATTGCTAGCTACCGCTGCAACCGGGATTTAGGTTCATCCTACTTAAAAAAGTGAAGATAATATGAATGAGCCACAGAGTTCAGTTTCTTTAGACTTGAGTTCGTTCTTCACTATGAAACCTTCACTATGAATCTGTATTGAACAATATGTTGCACGGAAAATCTGGCTTTATCTCAGATTTTAAAGAAAGATTAAGACGGCTAGGCCAGTTCTACGGGTGACGAATAACAGATTGTCAAAGATTCTACTTTTTGGCCTTTTATCTGGGGTCAAATGAAAAGTAAGCTGTCTAAAACTCGGGTGGTAAGCGGTCGTACGAAATGATTTAAAGAATATTGGAACTGTATTGAATTGAGAAAAAGGTGAGACTTATGTATAACCAAGGAGCAACCAAAAGTTATTTTTAGTTGTAGTAAAAGTAGTAGTCAATTCAAAGAGAAAATAGAGACTAGTGTTTGTAGTACCATACTAAAAAGTCTGTTGAAATTCCATCGATCTATTTATGCGACGTATTTTCAAATTAGTAAATCAAATTACTGCTTATTCCAGGAAAGAAAAATAGGCCTAGCTTTTTAAAACCAGGTTATCTAATTCTAAGCACCAAATCTAGACTGACAAGGAAATTCGCTTCTACTATTATTGCTACTACAAAGTCACTGCAAGACCAAGCCACCTGAGGCCAACACAGTTGCAAACGCTCTTACTCCATCCCAACCTATTCAAGCTTCCTTCTTTCACCCTCCCTAGAAGTTCTTATTCTTTTTAAATCTTTCCTTACGACATCCACCGACCCAATTTTGGCAACAACATGGTTTTCGTCTGGCTGACAAGGACCATCTTTGGCAATCTGTCATCCTTCATTCATGGAACATGTCCTAGCCATCTCATCTTCTCTCGCATTGTAGCCCTAGAAAGCTTGATTTAAAGGTGTTTTTTGTCTAGCTTACAGTGTGAGATGCGGTCTGTCGCATACCATACAGTCAGTCTGACGCTCCTTCCCTCCCCCTGGATAAATTTCTGCCGGCACCCTTGGAATGACTATCTAAAATTCGTTTGATTTTTTCTCCGCCAGTTAAACCTGGCATATTACAAATAATTGAGTTTCCAGTGGAAATATCATTTTTTTCCGAGTAACATTTTTTCCAAATGTTGTTTGTTTTCCTGTGTTGAAATTCATTGAGGCTTTTGGGAAGGGACTTGAGTTTTCCTTTTTTAATCTGTACTTAAAAGAAGAAATTCTCAATCTCAACACTTTGCACAATTAAAGCCGAGTATGCACATTATGTTAGAAATCCTTAAGAACATAGGACTTTCAAAATTCTGGAAAATAACAACTACCTTGAATCACTGAAAGGAGAGCAAAACTTAATTCAAGATTCAATAAAAATTTAAGAATTAACGGACGCAGCCTTAGACGAAGAACAGTACTATGATTATTATTATTTAAGAATTAACGACGCTTCTTGACTACTAAGGTCCTTACGTCGGCCCTGCAGTGCACTCCTGCAGCGTGATTCGATCTCTGGGTCCCGTATTACCAAGCTAAGGTCAAATCCACTGCGCCACCACAGGACAAAAGTACTGTGAAATATGTTGAAGCTTAACATTTAAATCTTTCGCTTGAAGCAACCATAGTGAAATTATAGAATAACAAAGCCTGAATTAATTCTGCTACAAATAGTACAGCGCCATCTTCGACCTTAACAATAAAAATGTAAAATCATATTGATGTATGATTTATAAAGAGGGATAAACTTTGGTTTTTTCATTAGCAACCACTAAAATCTTTTCGGTTTTCAGAAACACCATAGTGTTTTCAGTCACCATGTCCTTCATAAGATGGATTAGGGTTATACAATTTATATTAAATAGTTGACGTGGCTATGCCGCGCTTGATGGTTGACAGGTTACGAAGATGCGTTGTTTGGCCATTAATTTTGGACTAAACGAAAAACAGGTCGTCCCCAAATGAGAAGGGGAAGAAGTCGTAAGAAACCGTTTAAAAGAAACTGTTACTTTATGGAAAGGGGAACTGAAGCTTTGAACAGACTGGGTCGGGTGAAGAGTGCGTACAGTTATTAATAGTTAAGGTAGTATTAGATTTTATTTAGGGTCAAGTAGCCGGAGTTTATAGACTTGCTATCATCTTTTTCGAAATTAATAGATTTCAACAATCGATACTGATTTCGCTGTGTAACAATTAGCTTTAACACAAATAAAATTCATGCAACGTCGAGTGTTTGAAAAGGAGGGTGGAACGATTCTTATTTAAAAACCTTGATTAGACTCGTAACATTATTTTCCGCTACACACAACACCTGCTGTACATGATTTTTAAAATTGTACAGCTTTTTGGTTAAATAGTGAATATACGCACTTGTATAAATCGTGTTAATCGTGGACTCCATGAAAGGAGGTAAAGGCTGAAAGTTTGAATTGATTGGGGTGCAGATTAAGCTTGCACGGCTGTGATGGTCTTAGGCAGCTTGGTGTTGCAGTAAGTTTATGATGATTTGACAGTTCATAACATAAGAAGACCAATCTCTATAATGCCCAGAACCCATAAAACACAAATGAAATACCAGAAGCACTGATTATCCATAAAAAATGTACTTAATTAGCTCCTTCCACAGCTAAATTACCGTGGTTTATTGAGTTAAAGATAAAAGCAAGTAAACTTCGGCAATATACGCTGAGTAAAAATTTCCAAAGCGTCGAAAATTAAACACACTTAATGAATCACAGGCAAAACCGAGCTTTTTTGGTTGGATTGCCTCCTGGTAACAGCCTGATTTCGGAAAATTCATGGTATACACTTTGGTATTAGCACATAGGGCACTTTTATAGACTAATGTTTCTTAGCATATCCTATAGACGTTTCACCCACTTTCATAGACCTTGGAAGATAATCATGTAGTGGCGCAGTGGTACTAATTGCTGCTTGATAATACGGGACCTGGAGATCAATCTCACCACCTGCAAGGCCCATAATTTTATTCTGATGATGAGATTATGCGAAAGAATCGATACTAATCCAAACAACAAAAGAAGGAGAGCTTGGAAGGCATCAACTGACCCTTAGTAGCTGGAGGATGTGAATTCTTTCCCTAAAATCTCACAATTTCGGCAATTCAGTTTTCCACATAGTTCTCTAATATTCCATAGCACCTATTATATAGAAATTTTCTCCGCTTTCTTAGAAATTGAAAGATATCAACTGAAGCTTAGTACCTGGAGGGTGTCTTCTTTCAACAAAATGTCACTATTCCGGCAATTTAATTTTCCGGAAAATTCATGGTATACACTTTGGTATTAGCACATAGGGCACTTTTATAGACATCCTACAGGATGTCTATAAAAGTGCACATAGGGCACTTTTATAGCACATCCTACAGACGTTTCACCCACTTTCATAGACCTTGGAAGATAATCATGTAGTGGCGCAGTGGTACTAATTGCTGCTTGATAATACGGGACCTGGAGATCAATCTCACCACCTGCAAGGCCCATAATTTTATTCTGATGATGAGATTATGCGAAAGAATCGATACTAATCCAAACAACAAAAGAAGGAGAGCTTGGAAGGCATCAACTGACCCTTAGTAGCTGGAGGATGAGGATTCTTTCCCTAAAATCTCGCAATTTCGGTAATTCTCTAATATTCCATAGCACCTCTTATATAGAAATTTCCTCCGCTTTCTTAGAAATTGAAAGATATCAACTGAAGCTTAGTACCTGGAGGGTGTTACTTCTTTCAACAAATGTCTTCTTCTTCGACAGCTCTGTTCTGGACTCGGAATAGCTAAGAAACCCTGGATATAGAAATCAGCCCAACAGTGCATGCTATTGTAACTATGAAAAAACCCCATAGTCAATTATTGTAATTTCTCTGACGTGCTTATGCTACCTTGTGTGCTATTTTAGCCAATAAATCATATTATATTCTATTCTAATCCTTACGGGGTCAAAACTTCCATTCACTGTGCATGGCTGATATTAAATGTCTAAAGGGCTTTTAAAAATCATTTCACGAGGAATACATTCAAAATTACGATGGATATCTTAAATATAGTCGATAAAACAATAGTCGAACTGCAGTAATGTGTACAAGAACTATAAATAATTTTCAAATTGTAGCATATATCTCTTTTTAGTAAAAATAGAATTACCATATAAACGGCGAAAGTCGTGGCTCTGTGAGGGGCATGAAATATCTGTTTAAATATGTTTCAAAAGGTCAGGGGTGACGGTTGTACATGACTTTGCTAAGGTCATGATTCAGACATAAATCAAAATTAAGGCCATTTTAAACACTGGAATGAAGAAATAGAACAATTTCTAGCGTTTGTTATACTTTTGTGACGAAAAGACAGATTATCCTGAAGTTTTTAAAAATCTGTTAGAAGATCTAAAAACTTATTACAAACACGAGATTCAACAACTTTTTTTTATATATATTCAGTGTTTGTTCATTCAAAACCAAATTTTCAACAGAAAAATAAATCAACATAATTTCCCATACAAGGCCCCATCTCCAGGAAGAAGCAGGGGAGAAAAGAATATAGACGAAATATAAAAAGAAAATACATCTATATATATATAAATATATATATGTATATATATATATATATATATATATATATATATATATATATATATATATATATACTAGCTGTTGGGGTGGCGCTTCGCGCCACCCCAACACCTAGTTGGTGGGGGCGCTTCGCGCCCCCCCCCCCCAAGCCCCCCCGCGCGCGTAAGTCGTTACGCGCCATAATAGTTACGCGCCATTGTAGTTGTGTCCCTATGTCCCACCTGTGAATATAGATATATATATATATATATATGGTTTTAACTACGTAAAACTTGCGAATATACAACATTCTTTGCTGTCCCATTGTCTTTGCATATAAATAGATTGTCAGGTTTACCGACTCTTGAACATGCAACATATAATGGTCCATGGGAAAACAATCTGTATTCAGATCTATACCTCATGATTCTAATGATTGCCCTTGAGCTTTGTTGATGGTGATTGCTAATCGACCATTCCCTGTCCCGGTGTCCCGGTCGTCATTTACATCCCCCTGTTTCCCCCGGTGTCCCCGTTGTAGTTGTGTCCCTGTGTCCCGGTCGTCATTTATATTCCCTGTGTCCCGGGTCCCGGTCATCATTTGTATCCCGGTGTCCCGGTCTGTATATACATTCGTTTTTTAGTTTTGTTTTTCTCCTTTATTTTTTTCCTTTTTTTTTCTTTTTTAGCTTATTTAGATTTTTAGATTTTTTAGTTTTTTTTATTAGTTTTTAGTTTTTATTTCTTTTTAGTTTTTTTGTCCCGGTCGTCATTTATATCCCCCTGTTTCCCCCGGTGTCCCCGTTGTAGTTGTGTCCCTGTGTCCCGGTCGTTATTTATATTCCCTGTGTCCCGGTCGTCATTTGTATCCCGGTGTACCGGTCTGTATATACATTCGTTTTTTAGTTTTGTTTTTCTCCTTTATTTTTTTCCTTTTTTTTTCTTTTTTAGTTTATTTAGATTTTTAGATTTTTTAGTTTTTTTATTAGTTTTTAGTTTTTTTTTCTTTTTAGTTTTTTTGTAGTTTTTACCTTCTTTTTAGTTTTGTTAATTTTTTTTTTTACTTGTGTCCTGGTCGTCATTTATACTCCCTGTGTCCCGGTGCTTTGTTGATTGCTAATCGAACATTCCTTTTGTCCTGGTCGCTTTCTCTTTGAGTGTCGTCATTTATTTTTTTCTTTTTTAGTTCTTTTAGTTTTTACCTTTTTTAGTTTTTTTTTAGTTTTTAGTTTTTTTAGTTTTTTACCTTTTTTTAGTTTTTTTAGTTTTTTTAGTTTTTTAGCTTTTTTATTTTTTTTATTAGTTTTTAGTTTTTTTGTAGTTTTTGCCTTTTTTTTAGTTTTTTTAGTTTTTTAGCTTTTTTATTAGTTTTTAGTTTTTTTTGTAGTTTTTGCCTTTTTTTAGTTTTTTTAGTTTTTTAGCTTTTTTATTTTTTTTATTAGTTTTTAGTTTTTTTTGTAGTTTTTGCCTTTTTTTAGTTTTTTCAGTTTTGACGTCACCTGATCCAGTTTTTTCAGGTGACGTCACCTGATCCACGATCCACAGATCCACAGACAACTTATTTTTATATATATAGATAGTTTTTTTTTTTTTACTTATGTCCTGGTCGTCATTTATACTCCCTGTGTCCCGGTGCTTTGTTGATTGCTAATCGAACATTCCTTTTGTCCTGGTCGCTTTCTCTTTGAGTGTCGTCATTTATTAGTTTTTTCCTTTTTTTTTAGTTTTTTATTGGTTTTTACCTTTATTTTAGCTTATTTTTCAGTTTTTTCCTTTTTTTTAGTTTTTTTTTATTTTTTATTTTTTTTAGTTTTTTACCTTTTTTTAGTTTTTTTAGTTTTTTTAGTTTTTTAGCTTTTTTACTTTTTTTATTAGTTTTTAGTTTTTTTTTGTAGTTTTTGCCTTTTTTTAGTTTTTTCAGTTTTTTTTTTAGTTTTTTATTGGTTTTTACCTTTATAGTTTTTTTAGTTTTTTAGCTTTTTTATTTTTTTTATTAGTTTTTAGTTTTTTTTGTAGTTTTTGCCTTTTTTTAGTTTTTTCAGTTTTGACGTCACCTAATCCAGTTTTTTCAGGTGACGTCACCTGACACATCCATCCATCCATCCACAGACACACAACTTATTTTTATATATATAGATATATATCTATATATATAAAAATAAGTTGTCTGTCTGCGGGTGTGTGGATGTGTCAGGTGACGTCACCTGAAAAAACTGGATCAGGTGACGTCAAAACTGAAAAAACTAAAAAAGGCAAAAACTACAAAAAAACTAAAAACTAATAAAAAAAATAAAAAAGCTAAAAAACTAAAAAAACTAAAAAAAGGCAAAAACTACAAAAAAAAACTAAAAACTAATAAAAAAGCTAAAAAACTAAAAAAACTAAAAAAAGGCAAAAACTACAAAAAAAACTAAAAACTAATAAAAAAAATAAAAAAGCTAAAAAACTAAAAAAACTAAAAAAACTAAAAAAAAGGTAAAAAACGAAAAAAACTAAAAACTAAAAAAAACTAAAAAAAAAGGAAAAAACTGAAAAATAAGCTAAAATAAAGGTAAAAACCAATAAAAAATTAAAAAAAAAAACTGAAAAAACTAAAAAAAGGCAAAAACTACAAAAAAAAACTAAAAACTAATAAAAAAAGTAAAAAAGCTAAAAAACTAAAAAAACTAAAAAAACTAAAAAAAGGTAAAAAACTAAAAAAAAGGAAAAAACTGAAAAATAAGCTAAAATAAAGGTAAAAACCAATAAAAAACTAAAAAGAAAAAAAGGAAAAAACTAAAAAAAATTTTCATCTAAAAAACTAAAAAAAATTAAAAAAGGTAAAAACTAAAAGAACTAAAAAAGAAAAAAATAAATGACGAAACTCAAAGAGAAAGCGACCAGGACAAAAGGAATGTTCGATTAGCAATCAACAAAGCACCGGGAAGCACCGGGACACAGGGAGTATGAATGACGACCAGGACATAAGTAAAAAAAAAAATTAACAAAACTAAAAAGAAGTTAAAAACTACAAAAAAACTAAAAAGAAAAAAAAAACTAAAAACTAATAAAAAAACTAAAAAATCTAAAAATCTAAATAAACTAAAAAAGAAAAAAAAAGGAAAAAAATAAAGGAGAAAAACAAAACTAAAAAACGAATGTATATACAGACCGGTACACCGAGATACAAATGACGACCGGGACACAGGGAATATAAATGACGACCGGGACACAGGGACACAACTACAACGGGGAAACAGGGGGATATAAATGACGACCGGGACAAAAAAACTAAAAAGAAAAAAAAACTAAAAACTAATAAAAAAACTAAAAAATCTAAAAATCTAAATAAGCTAAAAAAGAAAAAAAAAGGAAAAAAATAAAGGAGAAAAACAAAACTAAAAAACGAATGTATATACAGACCGGGACACCGGGATACAAATGACGACCGGGACACAGGGAATATAAATGACGACCGGGACACAGGGACACAACTACAACGGGGACACCGGGGGAAACAGGGGGATGTAAATGACGACCGGGACACCGGGACAGGGAATGGTCGATTAGCAATCACCATCAACAAAGCTCAAGGGCAATCATTAGAATCATGAGGTATAGATCTGAATACAGATTGTTTTCCCATGGACCATTATATGTTGCATGTTCAAGAGTCGGTAAACCTGACAATCTATTTATATGCAAAGACAATGGGACAGCAAAGAATGTTGTATATTCGCAAGTTTTACGTAGTTAAAACCATATATATATATATATATATATATATATATATATATATATATATATATATCTATCTATATTCACAGGTGGGACATAGGGACACAACTACAATGGCGCGTAACTATTATGGCGCGTAACGACTTACGCGCGCGGGGGGGCTTGGGGGGGGCGCGAAGCGCCCCCACCAACTAGGTGTTGGGGTGGCGCGAAGCGCCACCCCAACAGCTAGTATATATATATATAAAAATAAGTTGTCTGTGTGTGTGTGGGTCTGTCGGGTGACGTCATGTTTGTGTGTTCAGATCTATACCACATTATTCTAATGATTGCCCTTGAGCCATGTTGATGGTGATTACTAATCGAACATTCCCTGTGTCCCCGTCGTCATTTATATATCCCCCTGTGCCCCCCGGCGTCCCCGTTATAGTTGTTTCCTTGTGTCCCGGTCGTCATTTTTTCCCGGTCGTCATTTTTGTCCCGGTCGTCATTTGTGTTCCGGTGTCCCGGTCTGTAATTTCTCTTTGAGTGTTCTGGTCGTCATTTATATTTCCTGTGTCCCGGTCTTAATTTGAGTCCCGGTACTTTGTTGATGGTGACTGCTAATCGAACATTCCTTGTGTCCCGGTCGCTTTCTCTTTGAGTGTCCTGGTCGTCATTTATATTCCCTATATCTCGGTGTTCCGGTCGTCATCATTCTTGGCTTTCCTATTGTCTGTGCATATACAAAGCCGTATGTACTAGTAAATGTAATAAATAAATCTAGACGACCATAGAGACGAGCATACGCAATAGCATCTTGAGCATATTCATGCATATGACGGGGACTGCCAGCATATGACGAAGGTAAAATTGCTAATCTTCCAACGTTTGTGGTATTACCGTCATTTATAACTGCATCTCGCAAATGAATGTATTGTTCAGAGCGGAGCTTGGTCTGATTCAGGCGGATATATAGCAAACATTCTGATTCAATTTTAGCATACATATCAACGACGAATTGGTGAAACGATTCACGGCATTTTAAAATATAATTTTCTTCATACTGCCAAATCATTAGTCTATAGGAATAATAATGCATTGCACTGCATTTCTTATTCATTTCTTTGTTAGTGGCTGGATTCATCAATTTAATATTAAAGTGATAGCCGTCGGCTCCATCCCAAAAAATGATAGGATATTGTAGGGCATCGTAGCATCGATGAGGCTCAGCAATTCTTAACAACTGAGCGTTTCGCTTATGAAGAATAATATCTCGAGGTAAAAACTGATCACCGACCTTAACGATTGCCACTTCGTCGATAGTTGGAACATTGTATCTACGCACTTGTTGGCCAGGAGGCGTTTTGTCAGCGGAAATAACAATTTTATGCGTATCAGTAGGCATCAAATCGATGGCTGTTTTGAACAGACGCACTAAATTATTATTTTCGTGGAAAAAGATGCTGCAATTGGGAAACGATTGTCCTTTCAACGTTGGGAGAAATTTCGCAACGTGCATTCAATTCAGAATTTCTATCACTGATGAAGTACAATTCTAAAAATTTATGATTCTCGCCTGAGAATGGTAGAAGGGACCCTGTTCTATGATAAATTTGCCCTTTTACTTTGAAAGTAGACATAAATTGATCTGGATTTTCGATTTGGGCTCCAAAAGACGTCATTTGGAAACATGAGTTATATTTTCTGATTTGTGACCAAAAACGCTTAGATTCTGACGTAGTTCCAGTAAGGAAAGTCTTCAGTGGCTCTGGTGGTGCAGCCAATATAGGAAGTTTAACTTTTTCTGCGGCGCAACACATTCCCATTGTTTCACCATTGAATTTCAAGGCCTTGCAATAGGGACAAATTTCAGAAATAGTCCCGATTTGAACACATCTACTCAAGCTATAATCATCGACTGGGCTGTACCTGAATGCCAGGCGATAACTTTCAGGTTGCTCTGATTCCTCGGTACGCTTTCTTTTCTTACTTTCTCTATCAGCAGCAAGCCTGATTTCTTGCTGTTCTTGTGATTCCTTGGCACACCTTCTTTTTTCACTTTCTCTTTTAGCAGCAAGTCTGGTTTCATGGTGCTCTGTTAGTTCCTCGGCACGCCTTCTTTTTTCACTTTCTCTTTTAGCAGCAAGTCTGCTTTCGCGTTGATCTGGTAGTTCCTCGGCACGCTTTCTGTTCTTTCTTTCTTTTTCTATCAGCCTCAAGCCTGTTTCCTTGCTGTTCTTTTGATTCCTCGGCACGCTTTCTTTTCTGACTTTCTCTATCAGCACTAAGTTTTTTGGCATAGACTCTTTGAGCATCTTCCTCGGCTGTTGCCATTGTAAGTTCATCAGTCATTTTAAAGTTAAACATTAATAGATTTCTACGTGAACGAATGTCTTAAATATTTTTAATGACGTCACCGTTATAACAAAAATGACGACAACTAACTTCATGACGTTAGTCAACACACAAACATGACGTCACCTGACAGACACATCCACAGACAACTTATTATATATATATATATATATATATATATATATATATATATATATATATATATATATATATATATATATATATATATATATATATATATATATATATATATATATATATATATATATATATATATATATATATATACTAGCTGTTGGGGTGGCGCTTCGCGCCACCCCAACAACTAGTTGGTGGAGGCGCTTCGCGCCCCCCCAAGCCCCCCCGCGCGCGTAAGTCGTTACGCGCCATAATAGTTACGCGCCATTGTAGTTGTGTCCCTATGTCCCACCTGTGAATATAGATAGATATATATATATATATATATATATATATATATATATATATATGTATATATATATATATATATATATATATATATATATATATATATATATATATTATATATATATATATATATATATATATATATATATATATATATATATATATATATATATATATATATGGTTTTAACTACGTAAAACTTGCGAATATACAACATTCTTTGCTGTCCCATTGTCTTTGCATATAAATAGATTGTCAGGTTTACCGACTCTTGAACATGCAACATATAATGGTCCATGGGAAAACAATCTGTATTCAGATCTATACCTCATGATTCTAATGATTGCCCTTGAGCTTTGTTGATGGTGATTGCTAATCGACCATTCCCTGTCCCGGTGTCCCGGTCGTCATTTACATCCCCCTGTTTCCCCGGTGTCCCCGTTGTAGTTGTGTCCCTGTGTCCCGGTCGTCATTTATATTCCCTGTGTCCCGGTCGTCATTTGTATCCCGGTGTCCCGGTCTGTATATACATTCGTTTTTTAGTTTTGTTTTTCTCCTTTATTTTTTTCCTTTTTTTTTCTTTTTTAGCTTATTTAGATTTTTAGATTTTTTAGTTTTTTTATTAGTTTTTAGTTTTTTTTTCTTTTTAGTTTTTTTGTCCCGGTCGTCATTTATATCCCCCTGTTTCCCCCGTGTCCCCGTTGTAGTTGTGTCCCTGTGTCCCGGTCGTCATTTATATTCCCTGTGTCCCGGTCGTCATTTGTATCCCGGTGTACCGGTCTGTATATACATTCGTTTTTTAGTTTTGTTTTTCTCCTTTATTTTTTTCCTTTTTTTTCTTTTTTAGTTTATTTAGATTTTAGATTTTTTAGTTTTTTTATTAGTTTTTAGTTTTTTTTCTTTTAGTTTTTTTGTAGTTTTTACCTTCTTTTTAGTTTTGTTAATTTTTTTTTTTACTTATGTCCTGGTCGTCATTTATACTCCCTGTGTCCCGGTGCTTTGTTGACTGTGTCCTGGTCGCTTTCTCTTTGAGTGTCGTCATTTATTTTTTTCTTTTTTAGTTCTTTTAGTTTTTACCTTTTTTAGTTTTTTTTAGTTTTTTAGATGAAAATTTTTTTTAGTTTTTTCCTTTTTTTCTTTTTAGTTTTTTATTGGTTTTTACCTTTATGTTAGCTTATTTTTCAGTTTTTTCTTTTTTTTTAGTTTTTTTTTATTTTTATTTTTTTTAGTTTTTTACCTTTTTTTAGTTTTTTTAGTTTTTTTAGTTTTTTAGTTTTTTAGCTTTTTTACTTTTTTTATTAGTTTTTAGTTTTTTTGTAGTTTTTGCCTTTTTTTAGTTTTTTCAGTTTTTTTTTTAGTTTTTTATTGGTTTTTACCTTTATTTTAGCTTATTTTTCAGTTTTTTTCCTTTTTTTTTAGTTTTTTTTAGTTTTTAGTTTTTTTAGTCTACCTTTTTTTAGTTTTTTTAGTTTTTTAGTTTTTTAGCTTTTTTATTTTTTTTATTAGTTTTTAGTTTTTTTTGTAGTTTTTGCCTTTTTTTAGTTTTTTTAGTTTTTTAGCTTTTTTATTAGTTTTTAGTTTTTTTTGTAGTTTTTGCCTTTTTTTAGTTTTTTTAGTTTTTTAGCTTTTTTATTTTTTTTATTAGTTTTTAGTTTTTTTGTAGTTTTTGCCTTTTTTTAGTTTTTTCAGTTTTGACGTCACCTGATCCAGTTTTTTCAGGTGACGTCACCTGATCCACGATCCACAGATCCACAGACAACTTATTTTTATATATATAGATAGTTTTTTTTTTTACTTATGTCCTGGTCGTCATTTATACTCCCTGTGTCCCGGTGCTTTGTTGATTGCTAATCGAACATTCCTTTTGTCCTGGTCGCTTTCTCTTTGAGTTTCGTCATTTATTTTTTTCTTTCTTAGTTCTTTTAGTTTCTACCTTTTTTAGTTTTTTTTAGTTTTTTAGATGAAAATTTTTTTTAGTTTTTTCTTTTTTTTCTTTTTAGTTTTTTATTGGTTTTTACCTTTATTTTAGCTTATTTTTCAGTTTTTCCTTTTTTTTATTTTTTTTTTATTTTTTTTTTTTAGTTTTTTACCTTTTTTTAGTTTTTTTTAGTTTTTTTAGTTTTTTAGATTTTTTACTTTTTTTATTAGTTTTTAGTTTTTTTTGTAGTTTTTGCCTTTTTTTAGTTTTTTCAGTTTTTTTTTAGTTTTTTATTGGTTTTTACCTTTATTTTAGCTTATTTTTCAGTTTTTTTCCTTTTTTTTTAGTTTTTTTTAGTTTTTAGTTTTTTTAGTTTTTTACCTTTTTTTAGTTTTTTAGTTTTTTTAGTTTTTTAGCTTTTTTATTTGTTTTATTAGTTTTTAGTTTTTTTTGTAGTTTTTGCCTTTTTTTAGTTTTTTTAGTTTTTCTCCTTTTTTATTAGTTTTTAGTTTTTTTTGTAGTTTTTGCCTTTTTTTAGTTTTTTTAGTTTTTTAGCTTTTTTATTTTTTTTATTAGTTTTTAGTTTTTTTTGTAGTTTTTGCCTTTTTTTAGTTTTTTCAGTTTTGACGTCACCTGATCCAGTTTTTTCAGGTGACGTCACCTGATCCATCCACAGACAGACAACTTATTTTTATATAGATAGATATATATATATATATAATATATTCTCTGAGGCCAACCTGACTTTCATACATAATGATGATAGAAGGTAATAAGCTTACCTAAGCTATGGATGTCAGGTTACTGATTTTTCTTCTAACGATAATTTCGACAGGACCTGTGCCTGTCATCATCAGGTTAATTCAAATTTCTTGCCGGAAAGTAAAATAACTAAATAAATAAAACTAAAAACACTGAACAACACTAATTATGAGCCGAACCTGGAGTTATTGTTGTGCCATGGCCCGAATTTTGGTAGAGGCGTTGATGGCTGCTGTCCTGGTGGATCTTAAAGAGGTTGGGCCTTTAGGAAAGGGGTGGAGTCTTTTGTGAGTTTTCAATTTATGGGTGATTGGTTCCCAAATTTCGCTAATATGAAACTCACCATTGTCTTTATTGATGGCTGGTTTATTTTTAGCAATTTCCAAAGCTTCTCTGATTTTCTGCTTTAAGAGTTGTGGGACAATAGCAATAAGTTGGGCTTGGTCAAACTTAATGGAGTGGGAAGGGTTTTCAAAGATATGATGGGCCAATGCAGAGAAATTATCTTCCTCCTTTAGCTTTGTCTTTTTAAGGCAGGCATCAATGGAATCAGCATGTTCTTTTAATCGGTGATGTAGAGGTCTCATGGTACGACCTATATAGGTATCACCACAACTGCAAGGAATCTCATATACCCCTGGTGGATTTGAAGTAATCTTATCCTTGCCTTTGTTCAAGAAGGAGGAAATAGTCTTTCCAGACGGAAAAAACACCTTAAAGCCAAGTTTAGTGAGTTTGGAATTGCAGTTGTGGTGATACCTATATAGGTCGTACCATGAGACCTCTACATGCACGTGGGAGTTTCTGTAGAATGCAAGTTCAGAGGCAATTTCAAAGCGGAATGAGCAGTTCTTCCACCAGGCAGCAATGTTGCGGCTATTCCGGACGACGCAATTGCCAACGCTATATCATTTTTTGATCGAATTGATGCCAGAATCAGTTTTATCACAAACGTTTTACCAGTACCTCCTGGCGCATCCAAAAAGAAAATTTCTCCAACGTTGTTATCGACACAATGCATTATCGTATCATAAATGTCTTTTTGTTCCGACGTTAACTTGGAAATGTTATTTTGTACATACGACAATAGATCACTCGTACTGTAACTTTGTTCACGATCCAATTCTACACATGTCGAAAAAGCAGCGATACGGTTAGGTGAAGGCATTCCCAAATCCTGAAGAGGTTTGTTTGCCATACGTACGCACAAATCTTCTATAACAACTAAAGTGTAGTTATAAATTTCTGATGTAAAATCAAAAGTCATATCTGACGTCTCTAACTGTTTTCGATGGAGTATATCTTCGGACATTTTTGACTTATATTTTTCCCATAACCCTGTAGGAGCTGATGGAGAGTAAGTTGTTAAAATGATGCCAAACAATGCACGAATTTGACTTGGGGTTGACGTTTCGCACGCGTCATTGATGCAGTTATCCCAGTGTTGGTCATTCTCCAAGAAATTCAGAGCTTGGCATGCACTACGGTAAGTGTCATGTATAGTACCATTTACAGTCCTCAAATACTCAAAGGGTGTCGGACCGGGTACATTCACCAAAAGCAGGCGTAGAAAGAAGCATTCATGTTGATTGGGGTGAACGGTGTAGAGTCTTCCTATCGTGGTATCTTTGAAGATGGTAGGTTGACTGTCGACTGACTTACCCTGTTTTCGACGTTCAAATACTTTATTTTTAGTATTCCACGTGTAATACGAAGGCACTTCAGTATACAGCAGTTTTTTTGCAAAAGAATCATTTTTGCAAA